>NW_027466055.1:1190000-1220000 GCF_046127955.1 Nelusetta ayraudi | reverse complement strand
GTGGTGGCGAGCTGCCGAGGCCCATGGACGAGGAGCTGCTACCTTCCTCCCCTCCTTCATCGGCTTCCCTCCGTTTTTCAGCCCGCACATTCAGCCCAACCACAGCGCCAGTCCCATCCAGGTCCGGACGCCGGGCAAGAACAGCCACGGCCCGGCTAAAGGTACCGCACAGCCAGTTGTTTTTGATCTGCAGGAGTTGTCGCATCAACGCGCTTTTCAAC
Organism: Nelusetta ayraudi; assembly: GCF_046127955.1. Lineage (NCBI taxonomy): Eukaryota > Metazoa > Chordata > Actinopteri > Tetraodontiformes > Monacanthidae > Nelusetta > Nelusetta ayraudi. Next base: position 1,219,779 of record NW_027466055.1, on the reverse strand, counting down.
GTCGACTGCACAGATTTATGCAATCAAAGAAAATGTAAAAACGAAAGGAAGTCTTTAGTTTTTTTCCCCTTTTACATCAAATGCCTTCCAACTTCAACCTGTGTCCCTTGATGAGATTTATCCTTTTCTACAAGCACTGAATGACTTTCACTTCCCACTTAGTATTTCCCCCAGCCTCCCTCCTCCCACCCCTCCTTCCCCCTCCCTCCCCTCCCCCTCCGTCTTATTCCTTAATGTTCCCTCTCGTAATCTCTGTTTCTTGCGCTCATTTAATTTCACAGTATCTTTTAATTTATCTTGTTTTATGTAACCTGCTCATGCTGGGCTTACGCCTTACGCAGCCAGCATGCTTGATGAGATACATGTATAAATCAATATTTTTATTAGGCCCCGTTCCATTCTGCAGCGCTTTCCAGGCTCTTCTTTTCTCCAGTGTTGCACTGCATTTCCCAGAAGAGAAGCGGCAGTTAGTTGATGGCTAATGCAATGCTTCTGTCTGGTCTCTTCCTATAGGCTTGAATGGAGCAGTGAATGGCAGCGCCGCGTGTCCTCCCACAACCCAGCCAGGAAGCTTTCCCATCAGTCCGCCTCCTGTTCAGATTGCAAACAAGGCATCCAAGAACTCAGAGCCCTCCAACAGCCAGCTCACCAGTACCCAACACAACCCAGCAGAGGTGGTGGAAAAGCCCAGTCAAAAGAATAAAGAGAAGGTCAGTTCTGAAAATACTGGACCTTACAATATCGACTAGTGTTGCCGAGCACTTGAAGACGGTGATCAAACTTTTAAAGGCTGATGTGTGACCACCGCTCGCATTTATTGTCAGCCAGTCGCTGAATTTTTTTAAAGGTGGACTTTTTATTTATTGGCTGGGCCACAACCAGGTTTGTGGAAGGTGACAGCGGAATAGAGCCGGTCTAGTGGTAATTCTATGTGATGATAAGGCTAATGTTATCGAATCATATAATTACATTTACATTAAATTACAACACGTGCCTCATAAACGATAAGCACTCGGTCAGATTTGTAATTAACTTGCTGTATTCTGGCTCCAGTATTGTTGTGACAATCTAATGTTTTGCAACAGTGAGACTTGCTGTTGTTGACGCAGCTCTTGCCATGCATGCATTAATCAAGGTCAAACACTTGACATGACGACTCTGCTCATAAGTTGCTGTTTTGTTCCCTGACTGATAAATCATCATGACTATCGTGGCCTCGTGATACTGATTCGTATTTCCTTCCTCCTCCCCTGATTCAGAAGCCACGAAAGAAGTTAGCGGACACTTCTGTAGCAAGCAACAGCGAGTCGGGCTTGTCCTCAGACAGCTCCAGCGACGGCTCCCTCAGCAGCGACCTGGAAGATCTGGCGGAGGACGACGAGGACGACGACGATGACGACGAGGAAGACGAGGACGAGGACAAGCACAGCGAGTTATCCGACTCGGAGAAGCGAATGAAGAAGAGATCTAAGGTGAGGAGGAGGAGGAGAAGAAACCAAACGCGCTCGTCTTTAACTGAACACTTTAAGGTTTGAAGGTCCAGTGTGTAAAATGTGAAAGGAAGCCTGGTATTTAGGGAAGCGCCTGTGACAGCGCACTTCGTATGTAGTTCACTGTCAGGTGGCGGCACGATATGTATCTTCTAATATAGACGACCAGTTTTAAAAGTGTGGACGCACCTTCTCATGCAATGTTTTTCTAATCTTTCCAACTTTCTACACTGCAGATAGATCCTGAAGACAAATATATGAGCAGGAAATGTGTAATCATGCAGCAAAGAAAAACAAGTTCAATAACTCATGCGTGTTCATACGTAGTTCTGATGCCTTCAGTGAGAAACTGCAATGTCAATAGTCATGAGAATCAACTTTTGACTGGTAGTGTGTTTGAGAACCATTCTAAGGAAAGGAAAACCAAATGACTTTTATTGGACTGCGAGTCTTTACTTCTATTAATGTATTTATGGCCAATGTGTTAAGCTTTTGCAAATATAAAAATCATAAATCAAACCAGGTTTAAAAAAATAATAATCAAAGAGCAGAGCAGCAGTTTGGCTGTGAGTCCATTTCTCTTTGCTCTAATCAGTTGCAATGTTGCCCTCAGGTTGCGACACCGAGCCCTGGAGCTGCGAAGCCGGGCCGAGCGGAGCCCCGAGACAGCAAGGCGTCGCCCCACCCGCCCACCCTGGTGCCCATGCGGCCCTCCGCCTCCCCCCCCGCCCTGGCCCTGCACAAGTCCAGATCCCGAGCGGAGCCGCACCAGCACTTCAGTGTGATCCAGTCCACGGGCCTGGCGGCCGGCGCCAAGCCACTAGCGCTGCTGGCCCAGAGCCGCAAGGAGTCTCCCTCGCCCTCCTCCTCCTCCTCCCCCATGGCCCTCACCACCTCCCCGCCGAAGGCCAGCACCGCCTCCCCAAAACCGCCCAGACTGCTGCCCTCCTCCACCTCCTCCTCCACCTCCTCGCCCTCCCCCCAGCACCTCCCCCTCTCCCTCTGCTCCTCGCCCAAGCCCCTGTCCGTCCCCTCCCCCCCTGGCCCGACTCTCCCGCCGTCTACCTCCCCCCAGAAGTCGGTGCTGAACCCACCTCGCAACGCCGCCTCCGCCTCCGGGAAGCCCAACAAGAGGAAGCAGCTGGAGGCCTCGCTGGCGCAGATCAACGAGTTCAGGCTCAAGCAGGTGAGCGATTTTACTGAGCTGGCGCAGTTTTCAGCGTCGTCTTTCCAACTTCCCCAAAAGCCTCCTTCAGTTCACCGGACGTATTTCATCGAGCGCCCAGGTCTGAGCTGCCTCTGATAAAATTGCAGGGAGCGATGCACCATCACGCCGGCTGCTGCAGCGTCTAAGTCATAAAAATGCAGGGAACGTCGCGTTGTATGAGACAGTGTATTCCGAGGGGTCGCTTTAAAATTATAACGTGGCCTTAAGCAAAGTGTCAGAGCTGTGCTCGGACATCAGAGAGAATATTTGTTTTGTGGCGCCGATTTTCCGAGGCTGAGATTGTCGGAGAAAAACTGTCGGCTTCTGGGACTCCCGTCCCAGAAAGAAAAGCAAAAAATACCAATATTTTTGTTATGCAGTGTAGATGTGAGAATATAGATTAAAATGTGTTGTTGTTTTCAATACAGTTTACAGGTAAATGAAGCAATGGAGTGAACTGGCAAGCATTTTATTCGTGATACAATTCCTGCTTCCTGCTTGTTCAACATGAACCTTTGGCTACTGGCATTGTTTAATGCCAGTAAAGATTATGGTGATTTTAATACATTAACATTTTTTTCATCACCATTGAGGGAGCGCAGTGCTCTTGTGTTGTGTTGTTTATCACCAGTGGTCTGAAACTGTGCATTTTTCTTTGTGCTGTTTCTCCAAGAAAAATGTAAATGCACAATAATCAATATTCCCATTCTTTTGAAAACCGCGTTTTCTGGGAAAACTGTTCCTTTTTTTTTTTTTTTTAGCAGCCTCAAGAAGTTTACTGCAAAATACACAAATTCCCCTTGTGGTTTCAGCACTGTTACTGTATTTCATGGTCTGTGAAATTGATTTGTTTCACTTCATATCACATGCGGTTGAATGTGCAGTGTTAAAGTCTAACCTGCCGTTGCTTAAACACTAAACGAACTACCACTGCAGTGTTTTTTTAAGAAGGCAAACACGCTCAGCCAAATGAGAATTATGATGATGGAGCTTTTCAGACGGGCCGACCGGTAATTACATTTTTAGACGGATACTGTGTGTCTCTTATTGTGAACTTGGCTGAGCACAATGCTTTTGGTTATTGCATTTGTGCGCTTTTTGTTTCTTGAGAAAAAGAGACTTAGACACAGTTAACAGTACCACTGTTTGCCATTGTAGTTTTGTCACCTGCTCAAACAATCAACGGTGATGCGAACTGACAGCTAGAGCAACTCGACTTTGTCCCGATTCTTTCTTAATTTTTGTCCAAACCTTTCTTTTGTTCCCTCTCCCTCCCTCGCCTGCACTCCCTGCCACTCCTTGTTCTCTCCCCTCTCTCTCCTCCTCCTCCTCCTCCTCCTCTCCTCCTTCCTCACTCGCTGGCTCTCAGACTCTCATGTCCCAAGGGCAGACGTTCCCGGCTGAGCTAAAGAAGCAGCAGCAGGGGCCAAACAAGTCTCCCAAGAGGGCGTCGCTGTCTTTATCGCCGCTGCCACCCGCCCAGCCTCCTCCACCCCAGAACAATCACTCCAACCTCTTCCTCTCCAGTGCCCTGCTGGGGCTCCCAGAACCCCACCACCCAAATGGAGTCATCCAAAGCACCACTCAGGACGCACCTTTGGCCCTCATCACCAAACCTCGCAAAGACTCTGCCTCGCAGAGCAGGTCACCTCAGTGCGACTCTGATTCTGGGTCCATGCCTGTCAATCTAAGCACAGGGGCGAGCAGGACCCAGGCTGGGGCCCCCTCACAGCCCCCCACTACCTCACCCCATGCCACAGGCCACGGCTCCAGAAAGAACAAGACCCCAAAGGGCAAGAGTCAGACAGCGGGGCCGGGACAGGGACAAGAACAAGGACAAGCAGACCCTTTAGCCGCCTGGAAGGGCTTCTCTCAGAACCACCTGGTACAGTCTCTGGTAGACTTGTTTCGTGGAGGAGAGTCCGGGATCGGGATTCCTGGCGTGAGCATCCCTGGAGTTGGAATTCCCGGAGTTGGGATTCCTGGGACGTGTAACCCCACGGCCGGTCTCCCGGCCAACAAGGAATCTGACGACTCTGGAGACGACGACGACGACGACGACGACGAGGATGACGATCTGGAGGAGGAGGAGGACGAGGAGGACTCAGACGAGAGTCTGTCAGGTTTGTGACTGTGACTGCTAAAAGGCTCCTCCACAGGTCTGAAAATGCACATCAGATGCTTTCAAACTATCCCAAGCCCTTAGAGACCAGAGAAAAGATGTCGATTCAAATCAGTTTCTTGGATTTCGCTCGGAATGTTGGTTGAATGGTTCAGGCATTGGAAAAGAAATCTATTACGGTGCTGAGCTGTAAACAAATTCCAGCCGAGCCCTTAGTGCCGTCTGAGTGTGAGCGCAGAGACACAGTTCACAGGCAGGACCTGCCGGAGAAACTGCTTTTCCTCTGTCAGCTGACTTAATTGCTACATCCTGTAAATCGCTAAACGTAGAATCGAGTCGTTGCCCCCTCTTCTGGTTATTGACTAGTTTTGTGTTGCACGCCTGCGCAGCCGCGATAGCATTTCCTGTGCACACACTCAGTGGCTGAGGATGGAGCCGAGTTACGTGCACGGTTCATTGAGTTGATAAAAGTTCATGAATGTGGGTTAAAAGTTAACCTGGTGGCCTACTTATTGAGTCTTTTTGAGAAAGCCAGTTTGGTCAAGATACTCGATAACAGTCAGTTGATAAGATTTCCCCATGAGCGATAATCAGGGAAGGGTGCTTGCTAAATACAGCCAAGGCTTCTTGCCTCTGTTTATCAATTGGCTAAAAGCAGGGAAACCTGATTGATTGATCGATTGATTGAAACGTTTATTTTGAATATAAGGTCATTTAAAAACACAGCACACAATTAAATCCAGAAAGTGTTTAAAAAAGAAAAAAGAAAAACACATATAAACCCATCCGGGTGTTCGCCATTGTTGTGGCTAATCCACCGTCCACTTGTTGTGCTCCAGAGTCCGACAGCAACTCGGACAGTGACATCTCGGCCAAGAAGGTGAAAGAGGCAAAGCTGCTGCCTTCAGGGTCGTCCAAGGAGACGAGTCCCCGCAGGCTTACCAAAGGTCCCGAACTACTGAACACCTCAACCAATCACAGCACCACCAGCAGCTGCTCCCCCCTGGATCTACAGGTCGTCAAGACTCCCACCATTGTCACCAGCTCCAGTGCCTTGGCCTATCACAGCTCTCCAGGCTCCTCCTACAGCCTCGCCTCTCCGCTAGGTAACGTGGCCAGTTGCAAGCGTTTCGCTGCAAAATGTCAAGTAAATGAATGAATGCATGGTTTATTAGCGGTGACAATGTACGATACAGAAATTGTGTGCAGTCAACTGACAAAAAAAAGGGGAAAATAGCCTTACAAACTTACAAATAAATTACACAATATGTCACGACAAAAATAAGCCAACTCTGAGGCTTGTTTTTGCCAGTGCAGTCCATTATTAGATTACCCAGAATATTAAGAAAACAAAATATGCTTTCAATTATTCCACTTCATTATATCACATTTTAGTCATGTTTTTATCATAATCATTAAATATTTTGCACTTTAATGTTTTATTGAAACTCAACATTTCAATATATCACTGAGCGCAGTGCACAATTTAACACATCTATATTTAACATTGGTTCTCACATTACTTAATCCAAAGACACGCAACCCTCTTAATACATATTTATTTTCTCTTGATTTAAAAAAAAAAAAAAAAGCTTGGAATACTGGTGGGAAGGCTTTGATTCTTTACTCGAAATAGTATTTTTTTTTAATGTTTTTAACTATAAAATATCTGAATTTTAAGATGCAAGACTCAAAAAAAAAAGTCAGGTATTAATTTTGTCTCATAAAAGGGATGAATAAGATAAGAATAAGCGAGTGTAACTTGCTTGAGAGCTCTGGCAACTTTGCACAGGAGGTTGGAGGTTCGTCCTCACCTTCCTTCAATGCTGAGATTAGCCAGCTCAGAGAAAAATGGACAGATGCAGCTTGCCAGGAAAGTATCACTCTTTTTCCTGCTTGCATATTTCTTCTTCTTTTTTTGGTCAGGCGACGAAGGTTAAAGCAGTTTGAAAATGCCAGTGAACTTATATGGCCCTGGTGTTCTCTGCAGCTCGGGCGTCTGGACTTTTAGTGTACACGCAAGGTGACTCTCTGCTCTCTGCTCGTCGTGCCGTACGATTTATCGTTGATCTCCTCGCAGGCTTAGGGAAAAGAAAGAGGGTGATGGACGAGAAGGAGCTGATGATGCCGCTGAAGTTGGGGTGAGTGAAGAAAAGCGGCGATCTCTGCAGTAACGCTCCAGAGTGCGCCGAGATGTTCAGCCGCTCTCGGTGTCTGAGTGATAATGCCCGTTTCTTTGCCTGCCAGGTGGCGAAGAGAAACGCGGATCAAAGCGGTGGCGGGGCGGCCGCAGGGCGAGGTGGCCTACTACGCCCCCTGTGGCAAAAAACTGAGGCAGTACCCTGATGTAATGAAGGTACCGCGCCCCCCCCCCCCCCACCCCACCCCCGCCCAAGAGCTGCACTGTAGCCTCTAACACTCAGAGCAGATACAGAAGCAAGTGCTTTGAGATGTTTGCAATCAAGAGCTGTGTTCCAATGAGGTTGACACCGTTCACCATTGTGGTCTTTTTTAAAAAAAACAAAAAACAAAAACAAGCCAAACGCCTCTGATGTGCTCTGAGATCCTGTTTTTCTGGAACACAGCTCCGTCAAATAGCTCAAACACACGCTTGTGTATCACCGTGTCTTGTGTTGTCTTGTGTTGTCTTGTGTTGTCTTGTGCTATCTATGCTATCACTGTAGTTGCAACCCCCCCACCCCCCTCACCCCCACCCTCAACCTGGCGTACACTCCTTGTGTCACTCTTTGTCACCCTCCCCCCCCCCCCCGGAAAATGGATTGATGGTGAGTGTTGGGATGCACAGCTTCGGCCCCTCACACAACTTTTAATCTTCTCACTTTGCCGAATCCAAAACTTCACTCTGCAATCTTCACGAGTGCCTCTGAAGGATGCTAAAAAGAAAAGTGTGTAATTGGCCCAGTGCGAGTCAGTCAGAAGGCAGTAAAAGGAGCAGCGTGGTCACAGATACATTAGAAAAGGGCCTGAATTGTGCACCCCAAGGTCAAAACTGTTTTCCCTCCCCTGAGAGCATTTGCTCTCTCTTTTTCTTTTTTCTTTTTTCCATCCCCCCGGCTTTTATAATGATTAGTCGCACTGCACAGATGCTCACAGTAACCTGCCTCCCCCCAGCCTAGTCCTCCCAGTTGCTTTTCAATGTCGCTCGTTTTCGCTATATATTTTTTCTTCCCTGCCTAAACCAACGCCATTATTATTTTCTCTTCTGTAGTATCTATCCAGAAATGGAATAAGTGGCATCACGCGTGATAATTTTAGCTTCAGTGCAAAGATAAGGGTTGGTGACTTCTATGAAGCCAGAGAAGGACCCCAGGTGACTGCCTTTCATCTCTCTCTCTCTCGCTCGCTCTCTGTCTCCCTCTTCCCTGATCCCTGTTCATCTTTTTCATCTAGCGGCGAGCAAAGCGCCGTGCAGCAGTGGCTGCCAGGCGGCAGCGGCCGCAGCCCTTCGCTGCCGCCGTAGTTCATAGGCGTCTCACTGTGCATGAAAAATAAATACAAGTAATTGCAATAATCAGATGACCATTACTTCCACAGGTGACCGATGCTATAGGTTGTCGTGCATAATGTGTCCCTGACATAGTGTGTGTGCTTAGACGCCACGGCTCAATAGAGGAGACGCCCTGATGACGCTGATGAGCCAGAGATTAACTGAACGATAACTCACTGAGATCTTATTGAATACATGGTAGCGATTGCTTCTTAGATTTTCTTAGTATTATTATTATTATTATTATTATTATTATTATTGGAAATGTGCGACGTGCTAAATGGAACAGAAACACTGTAATTGAACCTTTTGGCGGCTGTGCACAGATTTAAATTCTCACTTTAAAAACTGTTTGACGTCGACACGTTTGTCACCGTTTCCTCTCACCGCCTCCCCCCCAATCTCCCCGTCTTGACCTTGTTGCCCTCCAGGGTTTACAGTGGAGTCTGTTGAAAGAGGACGAGGTCATTCCTCGTATTTTGGCCATGGAGGGGCGCAGGGGTCGCCCCCCGAATTCAGAGCGCCAGGTAGCAGCAGAGGGCGGCAAAGGCAGCCGCCGGAGGAAGGGGCGGCCCCCCAACGTGGGCAATCCGGTGGTACCGGAGGGTCCCAGTCCCAGCGAGGTCAAGCTGCTGCGCAAGCTGGAGGCTCAAGGTCAGCGCAGGAAGCCCTGTAGTGCATCACTCAACAATCAGTAGTGGTGTAAATGTGTTTAACCTGTTTTACTCTGGATTATTTAGCTCTCATTTTTATCTGTGATTTAATGAATTAGGCTCTAAAACTTGAATCAGGTGTAAAACTTGCTGTGTAACGTCCTCAGAAAACACTCAGCGTGTTCCTGTGTCAAAGTTGCCGTACAGGTTTTGTCTTGTGCAACTCTGCGTGGGTGGAAAAAATTAGTTTGGAGTTTGAGGATCGTACTTGAACAAGCAAGAATTTAGTGTTGGGGCCACCTCCATAATTTTCTCCCTGACGCTTGCAGAAATCGCCCGACAGGCCGCCCAGATGAAACTGATGAGGAAACTGGAAAAACAGGCGCTGGCTCGAGCAGCCAAAGAGGCTCGCAAGCAGCAAGGTACGTTTCCTTCGTATCGGGAATCAGAGCAAAGGGGGGGGGGGGGGGGGGATTTGTGCGTCCGGTGACGGCCTTTGATTGTTGTTGGTCAGGTGGTCACTTCAATACACCACTGATTAAAATAAGTCAATTGTAATCTCGCCGCAGCCCCAGGCTGCCGTCACGCTGCGCTAACAGCCTTTGTTTTTATGTACATGAAAATGTATTTTCATTCTACGGAGCCCAGGCTTTCATCTGCTTTCTTTAATCTGGAGTCTTGTCATGCCGGTACAGGCTTTTAGTTTTTTTTTTGTTTTGTTATGTTTTTTTTCCCCCCAGCACCATGACATAAAAGGGACGAAAAGTAGAAAGAAAAACAAATCTTAGCGTTACCAATATGTCTCTGGACCTCATCCACACTAAGAAGTAGAACTTGGCATGATGTATATTTAGAAATGTGTAATGAACCAAACGCACTCGGAGAAAAATGCAAATCAAGTCAGACAAAGCTGAATGTTTCCGAGAAAAGTACAAAATTTCAGGAAGGTTGGCGATGTGCTGAGATGTGATCAAATGATCAAAAAAAAAGAAAGAAATGTTGTAGTTGTTAATTCTCACCATTGTTGTGGTCATGGAGATGCAGCTGCTATTTCAGACCATGTTCAGCCTTTTCCTGATTTTTTTCCCAAGGCTTTATTGACCTTTTCAGATCTTTTAAGATAATTTGCTTTATCTCTAGTGATGTGCCTTAGGGGGACTTAAACGCCTCCGAATGTTTATTTATATTAATACCTTCACCACTTCCAGGTTAGCAGGCATTTCCTCACACGGTGCTCACAATGCTGACTTGTCTTTGCAGCTATTATGGCAGCAGAAGAGAGAAGAAAGCAGAAAGAGCAGATCAAAATTCTCAAGCAGCAGGTGAGTCCTCATTTTCCCTTCAAGCCCACCGACTCAACTCCACCCATGTTTGTTTGCTGCTTCTGTATGTAGCCCACACGTCCGCTGCTTGGAGGTCCTGAAGGTGGATGTTCGTGGGGTTTATTGACGCCGCCTTTCAAAGAGCAGCGATACTTTTTCCATTTGTTAAACTTGTTATCTCTTTTCGCCCTCCCCTAACTCTTAACGCACTGGTGCAAAGTGGGTTTATCTCGGGGTGTTTTTATTGCCTCCCAAATGTGTGCGCAATATTAAGACATTGCTTCTTTTTTTTTTTTCTTTTTTTTTTCACAGGAAAAGATTAAGCGTATTCAGCAGATACGGATGGAGAAGGAACTCAGGGCGCAGCAAATTTTAGAGGTAGGGAATCTGATCCAGCGGCACCTCTGATTAGGCAGAACATTCCTGGATAGCTGCTGCTGCTGCTGCTGCTGCTGCTGCTGCTGCCGCCGCCGCCGCGCCGGCTATAGTGTTTTAATCTTCCTAAAGCTCATTACTGAACAGCAGCATGCATTGGAGGGAGTTGCGTCTTCTTAGGCATAATTCCACATGGAACTAATGCTAAATTGGTCTTGGTTGACGGCTGTTGAATATTAAAATGGCTGCTGCTGCCTCTTCAGACCTTATTTAAATTGGACAGAAAAGTCTCTTTTTTTTCCATCAGACAACAGTAACAGTTTAGCATAAGTGGGTCGAGGGGAGGAAAAAAAAAAGGTTCTGTTTTGCACGCATGCCGAAGATGCACGCACACATGCACATACACACACACACACACACACACACATGCGCGCACACACTGGCTGTACGTGCAAGTGCAGCGCACACAATTATTCTGCAGGAGCTTCAAAGTGTTTTAGCAGGACTAAATCAATTTTGAGTTGACACGGTTGACAAGCCCCTCTTAACGGGAGGCTCCAACATATTCACAATTAGGTGTTAAAGAGATACATTATTCATACGCAGTGTTTTACAAATTTCACTGGCATTCAGAGGCATAAAATCTTTGCTCCAGCCGGAAAAGCGGCAAACAATCAAGCAAAGTGCTGCGAAGCCCTCATCCAAGACTGACTGATGCACGTCTGTCTGTCTGTCTGTCTGTCTGTCTGTCTGTCTGTCTGTCTGTCTGTCTGCCTGTCTGTCTGTCTGTCTGTCCACCGCCCCTGATGACACTGAGCTTTATCAACAGGCCAAACGGAAAAAGAAAGAGGAGGTGGCAAATGCCAAAATACTGGAAGCTGAAAAGCGCATCAAGGTACGTTGAGACTGCGGTGAAATCAGAGGTGATTCAGACCTGACGCGGCCCTCAGCCACATGCATTAATTAGTGTGTGACCGGACCGGATTCGTTAGCCTCAATCAAGTCGACACCGGCAGTGAAATTGACGTCGCCGCTTGAAACGGCAGCCTGCGTCTTGGTGGGTTTGGATCAAACATTGATTTCTTTTTTCCTTCTCATTCTCGCCAACCAGGAGAAGGAGATCCGGAGGCAGCAGGCCGAGATCCTCAAACACCAGGTAAGCGGCCCGTCTGACCAGCCTCGCCTCTCGAATGCCTCAGTTAATGCTGAATGACGTGTTAAGTTAAATTTCTCTAGAACGGCGGCGTGTCTGTGTTTGCGCACCCGTGCGCAAACACAGACACGTTCGCTTGTGTATAAATACGGATAATGACTAAAGATCTGTTTACAAATGAACATCTTGAGTGTTTCTCTTTTTTTCTTTTTTTTTTTTTTAACAAATTAAACAATTAAAAAGAAACCCATGCTAATTAGTTCTGGATATCACTTCTGTCCCATAATTTTTTGCCAACTCTTCTCTGCCAGGAGTTGGAGAGGCATAGACTAGATATGGTATGGGTATGTTTATTTTTGTACATCTAACACCTGCATCGTGTAACTGGTTGTGTTATGGTTGTCATAGCAATGCATTAAGTGTAGCACTGGCTGCTGTCATACTACATTCTTCTGCATGGCTTTCCAGCAAAACCAACAAAAGAGAGAGAAAGGGAGTCAGTATGCTGCCCCCATCTGCTCGTCCTGAGGGACAACTGACCCTGTCACGGTGGCCAGGCAGCTTCTGAACCCCCCCCCCCCCTCAAACCCCCCCGCCATCCCCTCTCCCTTCTACTCAGAATGCATTGCAACAACTGCTAGCCAATCCACTCTCACTGTCTCAAAGTGCACTCGAGGAGTTTCCATCCATCACGTACGTCGTCTCCACCGTCTCAGCAGCGCCCCCCCCCCCTCAATCCCCCACCAGCGCCCCACCACATCCTTTTTTTCTTTTCTCGGCCCGGGCGTTTAGCTCGCGTCTTGTTTTCGTCCGCCCGCCCGCCCGCCCGCCCGCGCTTCTGCTCTGCAGTCCACAGAGTGCTGGACTTTTAACACGGCAGCCCAGCCCCCAGCCTCTCTGTCATTCACCGCTTCCTGCACAAAGACAAACACAAAAGAACAAAGAATGTGGCCACCGAGAGTCATTTTGTCCTGATGGTGTGATGCTCTCAAAGCAGAAACCCAATCAGCGGGCAGCACCAGCGCTGCTTGAAAATATTATTATGTCGTACAAAGCTGTAGAGCAGGGGTCAACAAGGCGGTGCCCACGGGCGACCAGGTAGCCCCCCAAGGACCACATGAGTCGCCCCCCGCAGGCCTTTTGCAATAATGGCACAACTTGTTGAGCAGCGTCTAAAATTAAATTTGACCCAACCTTGTTTAGTCACTGATAATAATTATTCAGTTATTATTAACGTGATCGGTGTCATTATTAGTGATAATAATAATAACAATAATAATAATAATAATAATAATAATAATAATAATAATAATAAACCAGTTTGCCAGACTGGTTGCTCTTCATATGAGACTCAGGACCCATGAAGTAGCTCTCGGGTTGCTCTACACCCCTGGCTCGAACCCGATGCGAGCGAGTGTTCACCATGAGGACAAACATGCTTCTCTGTAGCGTCGTCTGGCCGCCTTGCTTGTAGTCCTGTGCACTCTTGACACAGTCACTGATGAACCCACAGGTCAGAGCTGCTGCTTGTTTGTAACAGAGGGCTTATGGGCCCTTTCCCCCTCCCCCCCCCCACCGCAATTACCCCCCCGCCCCCCCACCACCACGTTCACGGTTGTGACATGCAGTTGTGTTGCCGTTGATTTTCTCGCTGGTGATTCTGCTGTCCCTCCACGTCGTCAGTGTTCCCCATTAATTGGAGCGCTTGAGAAAGCAGAATGCCAAAGGCTCTGTGTCCTTTTTGAAGCTCCCCCGTTTTGAAGTTCCCCCCATTTGTAGATAAATCAAACCAAGAAGGACATAGAAAGAAAAAAAAAAAAAAAAAAAAAAAAAAGAAAATCCATTTTTTTTTCTAACCAAAGTGTTTGGCATCTTGCCCGAACCAAAGAGTGGGAGAGGGAGAAAAAACATTCCAGACAAACAGAACATTTCGGTCCCCGCGTGCTTCGGCGCAGCCCCTAATAGTAGCAATTGTGTCTTTGTGGCGGATCACAGAGGAAGTGGCTGGCTGATACGGTGGAGCAGGAAACCTAAAGAGATGAAATGAAATGATAGTCAGTCGCCAGCGATTCCTGCGTCCTCTCACACCAGACTGTGTAACAACATCCACGTCCTCGTCCTCGGCAACAGTCTCACGCTGTGCTCATGCTTAAAGCTGCCAATCGCACTCAAGTGGCACTGCTCCGGTTGCTTTTCACCAGCCACGCACCAGCATTTTGCCGTCGCCCCCACGCCCCCCACCACCCACCCCCACCCCCCTCGCCCTCCCCACGTTCCCCCCCCCCCTTCTTTGCCAAATATTATGAGAACAAAGTGTCAAATAAACAGTGGCATTGTGAGAGAATTTAATATCGCGACTGTGACAACACTGTGGCATCTCAGACGACTTCTGGCAACCGGCATTTTGTTGCTTTTGTTGTGTCAGCTTTAGTTTAGAGGCGCCGTCACCGATTCCAGCTGCTTCTCTTTTTTGAGCCTGTCATCACATCTACTTTTGTATTGCATCTCTGTGTCGCTTTTTTTGGTTGTCATCGTACTACCGTACTCTTCACTTTATGCTTCCACCATACATGTGAAAGTGCATACATGTGAAAGCGTTGTCCTGTGTTTGTTCCAGTACTGGTGCCTCCACCACTGAACCTTAGTGTGTCAAAATATTGCATTGAAGACGTGCTAAATTTAGCCTGTGCTTGGGCGCTGTTAGGGCGCCGCGTGTTTTGTTAACGTGCCTTGTGTTCTTTTGCCTCTCTAGGAGAGAGAGAGGAGGAGGCAACATGTAATGCTGATGAAAGCTGTTGAGGCTCGCAAGAAAGCAGAGGTAGTCTATGTACACATTAATAAATTAGAAAATGCACACACACACACACACACACACACACACACACACACACTCACGCACGCACACAGACAGCACGCTGCCTAAGAAGAGCCAGAGTCATTATTGCCCAGATGGATTCCTGCTCTCTCTTCTTTCTCTTCACTCCTCCACTCCATTCATCCCCCCCCCCCCGCACGCTGTTAGCAAGTCAAAAGATTCTGGCCCTCAAGCACTTTTCCTTTGAATGCACAGCGGCATTAGGCTGAATTGTAACAATGGTGCTCAGCAAATTCAAGTAAACCTGCCGGTCTGCCCCTGCACAGTCATAAACACCAGCACACACACTCACACACACACACACACATACACACACACACACACACACACACATTTCCCCCTGCCTAACGCTGCCTTGAATTTTGGCCCGTCCAGGAGCGCGAGCGCTTGCGGCAGGAGAAAAGGGACGAGAAGCGGCTGAACAAGGAGCGCAAACTGGAGCAGCGGCGGCTGGAGCTGGAGATAGCGCGGGAGCTGAAGAAGCCCAATGAAGACATGTGTCTGTCTGATCACAAGGTACTGCCAGATAGTGGCTCACGCCAGCGCCGCTGGGAATGTTAATCACCTCCTCGCGTCACCACGAAAACAAGTTGCAGGGTTTTTTTTTGGTCGCACGCTGTGATACTGGGATGTTTTCCAGAAGTGCAGCAGGTTGATCTTTTATCGACGTCGTTCATAAGAAAGTTATGATCACCAAATTACTGCAAAGTAATTGTGTCTTTTTGTGGAGGCTCTATAAACGCTGTCCGGGCTCACTCCTGTCAGCCACGAGCACCTCAAATATGGAATAATGTGCCCTCAAGTGGCTAAATGAGAGCACTGCATAATTTTCCAAAATGACTGGTAATTTGACTTGAAAGCCAAACCCGCATAGGTATAATTCCCATATTAGAGATGTAATGTCGTGCTGCACAGTTGTCTTAAAGGATGTGTTTTGACGTAGATGATCATAAAACACGAGTCTGACTTTCCTCGTTCTTTCTTGCCAGCCTCTCCCGGAGTTCTCCAGGATTCCTGGTCTCATCCTGCCGGGACGCGCCGTCTCGGACTGCCTGATGCTGATGCAGTTCCTGCGGGGTTTTGGCAAAGTTTTAGGCCTGGATATGAATGTGGACGTCCCGACCCTGGGCATGCTCCAGGAGGGCCTGCTCAATGTGGGGGACAGCATGGGCCAAGTCCAAGACCTCCTGGTGAAGCTGCTGTCACTGGCCGTCTGTGATCCCGGTCTTCCACCCGGGCAGAAGGTGAGTCTCCCAGTGTCAGTCTCCAAGTGACACCAGGTCAAGAAGACGCTGGACCACTTGAACTGCTCATTTAGGTTCTTTTGCACAGACCACACTGCATCTCACTGCAACTCACTTCAGTTACGAGTCCTGCTGTGTGAGCCGTGTTCAACACAGATGGATTTATTGAATTATAACATTTGTCCCTTCCTTACTTTATTTGATTTAATGTATAACTTAAATCTCATTGTTAATATGAAGATCTGCATTACATCAGTAAAACTGCTGACAAGGGAAGCCGCCGATGCTCTGATCACATTTCTCAAACCTTCTCCCTCCTTCCTCCTCCCTGCAGACAAAAACCATGCTGGGTGACCACCTCACCAACGTGGGCATCAACAGGGACAATGTGTCTGAGGTGCTCCAGATGTACATGGTAGCCCATTGTGCCAACACAGACCTTGCTCCTCTGGCCCTCAGTCTGAAGACCAAGGCTTTCCAGGCACACACACCTGCTCAGAAGGCATCAATCTTGGGCTTCCTGGCCAACGAGCTGGCATGCAGCAAAGCTGTCATCAGGTGGGGAAGCAGATGAAGCTAAATGGACCAGTGTCAGTCCACTGGAGAATGAAGCCAAGACAGTAGCTTGTAGCTGTCTGGATTTAGCTCAAAGATGATAATATCATGTCTCCTTTCAGCAACTAGACACAAAAATAGCAGTTAAAGCCCAGTGTGTGTGTTGTTTTGTTGAACTGAAGCAGTTTCCTCTTAGACTGGAAGCAAACCATGCCAGTGTTACATATTTTACTGTACTACATAAGCCCATTAAACTCAGCTTTACACCCACTGTCCCTTCAGCCTTTATTCTAAACATTCTCTAATACATATTGCCCAGAGAAACAAAACACACCGATGCGTGACAAGAGTTTGTCTGACCCAAGTCTGTTCCCCACTGCAGCGAGATTGACAAGAGCTTGGATCAGATGGCCAACATGAGGAAGGACAAGATCATCATGGAAGGGAAACTGAAAAAGTAAGAAGATCTCCGTCTTTGTGTGAAGACAGCACTGAAAATCCCCTCGCAGTGCCGCGCTGACCCGGCTGTGTTTGTGCAGACTGAGGACCATCTACGCCAAGCGCACCGGGAGGAGGGAAGCCAGCATGGGTGTGGAGGAGAACCAGTTCGTCTGCACCCCGTCCTCAGCCACCAAGCGCAAGAGAAAGCTGGGCGGAGACAGCGAGGACGACGACGACGACGACGAGGACAGCGACGACCCGGCGGACGACGATGACGACGAAGAGGAGGAAGAAATCAAAAAGGTTAAGAAGGCGGAGACTTACGACGAGGTAACACAAGACATCCAGGGTTTGATTGGCTATCAAACCCCCTTTGAAGAAGCTCTGAAGTGACTCACAGAGCTGGTTTGTGTCCTTGCAGGATGACGTGGACCAGGCCACCAGCGTGGAGGAGCTGGAGAAGCAGATCGAGAAATTAGCAAAGGTGTGTTTCCGCTTTGTAATGAAACAAGTCTAAATACCTATTAACGTTAATTAGAAAAAATGAGTGCACGGCTGGTTGACGCTGATAATGCATGATTAAAAAATGGGATGCGCAGAGCTTTAAGAAGTCTCTTGGGGAAACAACGTTGATTACACAAACTACAGATATGTCGACTTTTATTGCTGTTTGGTTGCGCGCACATTTAAGGTACGATTGTGAAACACGAGCTCGTTTTTAATTACAAATAAACCCTTTAATGCCAGAGGTTACTATGCAAAACATCTTCTATACCGGAGATAATATATAGGACTTTAGAAGTGACAAATTAGCCGCAGTGTCGGAATGCTGTCAAACACAGTGCAAACAGACAATCACATGTATTGAACTGCAGAATGCGCCAAAATAATTGGCATTAATTAGTTTTAATGAATGGCCTCATTTACATTGCCTGTACTGATGATCATATCACAGCTCCTACGGACCTTAATCCGGCTGTGTTGTTTTTCTCAGGTGTCTACATTCAATTAGTGTCCTCACTAAGCAAGCGTCTTCTGTTTGTGTTCTGCAGCAACATCATCAAACCAGGAGGAAGCTGTTTGAGATCTCCCATTCTCTGCGCTCCATGATGTACGGCCAGGACCGCTACCGCCGCCGGTACTGGGTGCTGCCCCACTGCGGAGGCGTCTTCATTGAGGCCATGGAAAGTGGGGAAGGTAGTTACACACATGCACACGAGCACGGGTTTAAACACACTAGCAGTCAACAGTTTGGACACTCTATGAATTTAATGTCTTGTCTTTCATTCTCATGACTATTGACATTGCAGGCCACCTTTCATAAAATGCATATTTACAGTTATTGTAACTTATGTCAATAAGTTAACGTGTTTTTCTTTGCTGCACAATTACATATATCTTGTTCATATATTTGATGTCTTCAGTATCTATCTGCTGTGTAGAAAGTTGTAAATTGCATGAGAAGGTGCGTCCAACCTTTTCAGACTCATTTCACTGAGCTTTTCACAGAAATTCCTGAAAGAAGACCGATTTGTAGGTCCAGTGTGTAAAATATTAAACTGAAAGCGAGTTTTGTATTTAGTCCTCTGTCGGACAGCAGCTAACTAGGAGCAAGACCCTTATTGCTCTGTGTTTATTCTTATATGTATGAGAACTGTTCTAAGGGTAGGAAAGCGAGTTTACACTTTGGTTCATGTATTTCTGGGCAGTATGCGCAACTTTTACTAATACAAAAATCATAAATCAAGCCAAATTTTACACACTGGACCTTTCAGTGTTCATGTTGAAGCTGTCTACCTTGAGAAATTAAAAAAACACCACTTGTTTTTGTCTGCAACGTTGGAATGATCACAGAGAAAACGCATTCTTACTGTCTTTGCTTGTTCCGCAGCTCCAGAGGAGCTGGAGGAGGAGCGGCAGAGGAGGAGGAGGGCAGCGGAGGAGGTGAAGGTGAAGGACGAACCGCAGGAGGTGGAGGTTCAGAAGGAGCAGCCGGCTCCTGGTCTGGGCGCCCAGAGCCCGCTGGCCCTCAGCCTGGAGTCGCCCAAGGAGGAGGAGAAAGAGGAGGAGGAAGAGGAGGAGGAGGAGGAGGAGAAGAAAAGCCCTCTGTTCTACCAGCAGGTGGGGCTGTGCGCGCTGAGGGACGCCGACGCGGCCAAAGAGACTTCTGACGTGAAGGAGGCTCCTCACGTGAAGCTGAACGGCAGCCCACCAGCGCCTCCTACTGCTGCGCCCTCCCACTGCCACCACACCTCCCAGCCAGCTGTAGCAGCCCCTCCCTCCACCGTGACCGCCGCCACTGACGCCGCCACCGCCGCCGCCGTCGCCGCCGCCTCGTTGTTCGCCCCGGGCGACACCCTCCCAGCCTCATCCCCCTTCCTGCAGCTGCAGACCAACGACCAGCTGCTGCGGGTGCTGACGGAGCGCAGCGGCCACTGGTTCAGCCTGCTGCCACGCAGCCCCTGCGACCTGGCCTCCCTCACTGTCAACCCCCAGGGGGCGCCGCCGCCACCGCCGCCGCTGCCGCCCCGCCTGCCCCCCCAGGCCTCCTCCACCCCGGCCAGGCCCAGGTCTCCCCCGCAGTCCCCGGCTCTGCCCCTCACCCCCTCCGCTGCCTCGGCCTCAGGCAGCCCCCACCAACCAGCTGGCCTGCTCGCCTACCCACTGTCAGCCCTGCAGGTGAGGCCCCCAGGGGGCGCCGCAATGCACACATTGCTAACTGTTGCATCTTTTTTTTTTTTTACTTTTCACAAGTTAAAGGTCCAGTGTGTAAATGATTAATTTTTAAGGACACACTTTTTTGTTTGATACATATTCCATATGTGTTCATTCATAGTTTTGATGGCTTGAGTGACAATCTACAGTGTAAATAGTCATGAAAATGATAGAAAAACCCTTAAATCAGGAGTATGTGGCCAAACTTATCACCGGTAGTGTGTATGAGAACCGTTCTAAGGGTTGGAAACCCAAATGACTTTGCTCGTGCTGTGAGTTTACTCTTTTATTAATGCATTCAAATGTTACAGACTGGACCTTTAAAAACCTTCTGCCTCCCATCTTTCTCACCCTCTCTGTGTGTCTTGTCTCCCCCCCAGATGAAGTCGTGCAGCTCACTGCTGGGAGTTTCTTTTGGTAGTTGGCCCAGTGGCATGATCAGTCCCGGCCTGCCGCTGTGCAGCAGCCCCAGCACCATGCTGGCCAACTCCCTGGAGGGCAACACAGCCGCCAGCGTCTCCAGCAAGAGTGAATCACCTTTACCTCGCATTGACAAGATCTCACCTACACTGGAGATGCCCAAGTCACTGGACCATCCCAGCCCTCAGCCCATTCCTGAGGGTGAGTGCACAACAGACACAGTGTGATTGGCTGAGGCTGCGTCCAACCCCCTGGATCGATTTGGGGGTGGGGAGGTGTTGCTTTCCTTTTTCAAAATAAAAGCAATATTTCTAAAATTTTGACAAAGCACAATTGGGATTTGAAGGTGTTTCCATTGCAGAAAAAAATGCAAATTTACATTTTTATTAATGTATTTATGAGCAGAATGTTCAGCTTTTACCAATTTAAGAATCATAAATCAAGCCAAATTTTACAGACTTGACTTTAAAGGTAAACACAAAAATTACTGAAACAGGCAAAGTGAAACATAAAAAATCAAAAAAAAAAAATTTTGTTTTTTTTTAAGAAAAGGGATGTTGTTCGGGTGAAAAGAAAAAGCATCCTTCCATCCGTCCGTCCATTTTCTAGAGGCGCAAAAACAAAAACATCCACAGCGCTTTATTAAAGTTTCCATCTCAACTGAAAATTGAGTGTTGTTGTGTTTTTTATAACACCATCGGTGTGTTTGTATGCGCGGCCGCCTCTTTTGGCTCACTCGTCCTGTTTCTCCCTGGTGGTCTCAGACATGCTGACTGGCTGGTGGAGGGTGTCTGACGTGGAGCAGCTGAGGGCCCTAGTCAACGCTCTTCACAGCCGAGGCATCAGAGAGAAAGGCCTCCAGAGGCAGATTCAGAAATACTTGGAGATGATCCCGCAGGTCTGCACCAAACACAGAGACGGTAAGTGGCGGGAACAAGCGAGAGCACACAGCCAGAAGATTATTTTCTGTTGTCGCCGCATGTCCTTGATGATCCTTGAATACACTTCAAGTGCTGTATTATTCATCATAGACGCTCATGAATATCCAGGCGTGTTTGGTTTTTATCGCACACGTGCTTCTCTGCACGGGTGTGTGTGTTTGCTCGCCTCCCCTTTGCCGTTGCTTAAACGTGTCATTGCTGTTTGCTCAGTGGCCATGATTGAGCTGCACGAGCTGGAGGAGAGCCAGGTGAGCGTGGAGTCGGTGCGGGGCTGGTGCGTGGAGGAGCAGGCCATGGAGATGGACATCGCCGTGCTGCAGCAGGTGGAGGAGCTGGAGAGGAAGGTGACAGCGGCCAGCCTGCAGGTCAAGGTAGAACCCCAGCCATCATCATCATAATGATAATAATGACAATTGGTTTGATTTGATTTGAATACTTTATTTCGATCATGTAAATTATAACAAAAAAAAACAGCTGGAATAAAAAAAAAAGAAAACAGTTAAAAAGAAAAAAACACAAAAAATCAAACAAAATAGAAGCTGCGTTTAGGTTACATGAGCGAAAAGGAGTAGGAGGAAGTACAAACTTAAGTACAATCACTTATTAATAATAACAATAATAATAATAATAATAATAATAATAATAATAATAATAATAATAATAATAATATTTTATTTATAAAGCACTTTTCATTATGAAATCTCAAAGTGCTACAGATAAAAACAAGATAAAGAAAAGCAGCAGTGTGAATCAACACAATTAAAACTTCAACAGAGACTTAGAAGCGGCGAACAAACAAACGCCAGCGTGCTCTCCTCTCATTTAACAGCCTGTTCAAATAAGAACGTTTTCAGGCCTGTTTTAATAGAGTCCACGACTCGCTTTCTTTGTAAACACAAGGGAAGAGGGGTAAAAAAAAGAAACAACAACAAAATCTGCTCTTACAGGGTTGGACTTTCCCTGACCCACAGTCTGAGCGCGAGGACCTGGTGTATTACGAGCACAAACCCCCCACCAAGGCCACGGCGGCGGCGGCGGCGGCCAGCGCGGCAGACAGGGACCCCAGGGAGCAGCACCCCGAGGAGCGGGGGGAGAAGGGCGGGGTGATGCGTTACCCGGACAACCCGCTGGACATAGCCGTGACACGTCTGGCCGATCTGGAGCGCAACATCGAGAGAAGGTACCTGAGGAGCCCCTTAGGTACCACCATTCAGATCAGGCTGGATAATGTGGGTACGGTCACTGTCCCCGCCCCCGCCCCATCCACTAGTGCTGACAGGGAAGGGTAGGTCATTTCTCCAACCAAAGTTCCCCACTCTCCTCCCCACTGAGACCTCTCCCCTCTCCTGTGTGTGCTGTTTTTATTGTTTCCCATACTAGCAGAAAGTGGGGAGTCTTTGCTGCTTTCACTGCAGAGTTTTGTGGTGGCTTGTTGCATTTTTGTTTTCATGGTCTTGTGCAGTTTTTTTTTTTTTGGTGGGGGTGGGGGGGCGGAGTGGGGACTCTGCCCGGCTTCATTTCCTACGTAGGCATCGTTTGACTGGATGGTTTTCATTTCCCCTGCCGTCATCTGCATGGTGTCGTGCGTCAGTAACTTTGGTCTTGTGCGTACTGGTCCCCTCCCTCTACGAAAACACACCTCCGCAGGTTTTAATCCTTTACACTTTTCTGCATGAACACCTCTCCCCCCATCTCCTTCAGAACAATTCAGAATGGTGTGCACCTCTCCCACCTCCCTTCCAGACCCTCAAAACACCTCTTGCACATCTCTGCACATCCGGCTCTCTGGTTTTCTTGTCTTGTTTTTTGCGGCCGGTGTCACAGATGCTGCTTTTGCGTGTGTGTGTGTGTGTGTGTGTGTGTAGGTGTGTAGGTGTGTGTGCTCACTGTAAATTCCCACGTTGTGTGCACGTTACGTCGCTCACCATCCTCTTTGTCGCCCCTACGTATTTCTTTGCAGCGGTGAGGAGGAGGTGGCCCACGGAATGAAGGTGTGGAGAAAAGCCCTGACTGAAGTGCGCAGTGCTGCCCAGCTGGCCATGTGCATCCAGCAGCTGCAGAAGTCCATTGCCTGGGAGCGCTCCATCATGAAAGTGGTGAGCAGTTGATGGGGAAAAAACGAATTAAAACCAGCGACGGCAGGCTGGATGTTAACGGATGCTCCTCTGTTTTAACTTGTCTCCAAGTACTGCCAAATGTGCAAGAAGGGCGACAACGAGGATCTCCTCCTGCTGTGTGACGGCTGTGACAAAGGCTGCCACACTTACTGTCACAAACCCAAGATCACCAGTATCCCAGAGGGAGACTGGTACTGCCCGGCCTGCATATCCAAGGTTTCTCATCCCTTCTCTCTCCGTCTCAATGTGTTAGATCAGGCTTGGTTCACAGAAATCTCATTAAAATCTTACTTTAAAGGAACACTGCAATCACGAGGTGCATTCACACAGATTTAGTAATCGGATTAGAGAGGTTTCACTTTTGACTCTTTTTCTGAATGAAACTTCCATTGGATGAGACGGTGCAACGTTGTTTTCGATCTGCTTTGTTGAACCCCGTGTAAACGAGTTCAACAATCTTTTGTTTTGAGAAAACGCTCTGTTGGCATGACAAGTATTGATAACTATTAACTACACAACGCTCATGATGTGTTACCTCTGTGGCAGGCAAGTGGCCCATCCCCCAAAAGCAAAAAACCTCCAAGCAAACAAGTAGCATCTAGTGCCGCAGCCAGTAAGAAAGGCGGAGAGGCCAAGAAGAACGGAAAGCAGCAGGCCAACAACGGCGACGTGTCGGAGGACGACCCAGCCAGCGCCAGCAGCACGCCCAAGAAGGCTGCCAAGGACGCCAACAGGAAAAGGAAACCGGAGGAGGGCTCACCTGCTCTGCCAGCAGCCAATCAGGAGAGCCCTGTGTGCGTGAAGCGAGCCAAGACAGCCCGAGACAACAACAGGGACCTGGGATTATGCAGGTGTGAACCTCTGGCCTGCACTCACTCGCTCGCCCCTTTCTGTCGACTAGCTGTCACTTTGCAGACCAGCTGCCATCCAACGCGACAATGAAGAATTGTTCTGTTCACAAATCCACAGCACACATGGAAATACAGGTTTTGACGATTCAAGTCGCTTGAACGCCGACCTGATTATTCAAATAACTCAGAAAACTCTTCTGACCATCGACTCAGAGGAGATGGTTTTGTTGCTGGTCTCAGTTTGAATCACATTCATTCCATCTGCTGTTTGATTTGGTGGAGCAAACACTAAAATAATACAACAACAAAAGAGATTCACAGTACCAAGAGACAGTAGAAGGTTGGTGAATAATTTATTGCCAGCATGAGTTGATTGCTAATGTAAGTATTGATCAAAGCGCTGACAACCCCCGTAAAGCACGGCCTCTCGCTGTGACACCCAGGGCTTTTATCTTTACCAAAATAAAACTCTGCCTTTGTATTTAATGTGCATGTATGTGTGTGTGTGTGTTTCTGTCTGTTTGCATTTGCATTCAACAGGGTGCTGCTTGCTGAGTTGGAACGCCATCAGGATGCATGGCCTTTCCTAACACCCGTCAACCTGAAATCGGTCCCGGGATACAGGAAGGTCATCAAGAAACCGATGGACTTCTCCACCATACGTGAGAAGCTTGTGAGCAGCCAGTAAGTTCCTCTCACCTGAGTTGCATTTTTTTTCTTCCTTTTTTTCATTTTCTGCCGTATGTGAAGCTTTACTTACTTATTATGAAACCAAAGTCAGATTCATCAGATTCCAAATTATAGTTGTAGCTCACACACTTAATGACTCACAATCGGTTTTGTTTCATTTCAGGTATCAAAACTTGGAGACGTTCATCATCGACGTCAACCTGGTGTTTGATAACTGTGAAAAGTTCAATGAAGACAATTCAGAGATTGGTCGGGCTGGTCACAACATGAGGAAGTTCTTTGAGAAGCGCTGGACGGAGCTTCTCAAACAGACAAACTAAATGACTCGTTAGATTTTACCCCATGGACCCATTCAATCTTTCATACCAGAGCACCAGGTTTTACTTTTTTCTGTTTTTTTCTGATAGAGATTGAGGCATTGCAGACTGAATAATGAGTCAAACCCTTACTATTAGCGAGCCCGTAGTGTGCAAATGAGAGACGTCACCTTGAGAAGAAGGAAAAAAAAAGAAATTGTTACATAAAGTGCGCTGGATATTATTACAACAGGAAAAAAAAAAAAAAAAAAAGCCCCAAAGAGTCCCAGAAAAATGGGGTGTTGTAGTGCAATACCACTCCCTGTCTCAGAACACTGCACTGAATTAATCCTCAACGTTCACTGATGTGTCTGCGCTAGAATACTTTCCACTACCTGTAAATAGTCTTTTGTTATTTAATCGTATCATAGTGAATGTATTTAATTTTGTAATAATTATTTATGAATCAAGGTCCACTTCATTTTCTATGAAAAGGAAGAATCAGCTGAACTGCTTTGAATTAAAAGAAAGGAATGTGTTTTTGTGTTTTAATTTTTTTTCTCCCAAATATCAAACAAAGCCAAGAAAAAAAAACTGTTTACACTGTTCAGTGCTTTGAGGCTTCAGAGGACTGTGTTCATTTGTTCAAACTGTAAAACTGCATTTATTTACAGGATCGGCAGAGGAACAGTTAAGACAATAGTAATTCCTGTGTATATACTGTTTATTAATGTCAATATTATGTCTTGTTTGGAACGATGTGTAAAAATTGTTTAAGAATATTAAGATATTGTTTATGCCTTAGAATGATTGTAGCATTCTATTTTAGTGAACGTGATGAAAACATTATCATAAATATTGTTTGTACAGTGTAAACATAATCCTCTGCAAACACTGTGGTATCCTTAATCTTGGTAGTGCCTACCCTTCCAACAGGGGCATGTAGGGGATGTTATTGTTTTTTAGTTTTTTTCTCATTCTTATGACATTTTTTTTTCTCTCTCTCTCGTTATATGATTTCAATCCAACAAGGCCTCCAAAGTTGGACAGTGACACAGAAATCATTCCTCACCAGAAAAGAAGACAAAGAAACAAGCATTCACCTTTGCTTCCACAAGCATTTCCTCGTAATCCGCCACAATACAGAGGACCTAAGGCCATTTGTAACCACTGTGTTGAACCTTGCTGTGTGTTGTGGCCTGATGGAGGCAGCTAGATTTTTTTGTACCCAAGTCAAGAGTACTTGAAGTTACTTTATTTAAGATATTGTGGAAGAAAAGTATCATTCTTTTGTAGGAGCTTTATTTTTCACTAGTGTGTGGCACGGACCTATTAAAAGGATGTTTTTCAACGTAAACGAGTGAACCTTGTTTTATTTTCTATTCCGTACATCCAAATGGCCAGTTGTTTGTCGGTTTCTAGATTATTATTTGTTTGTTTGTTTCTGACGTGGACGTAGCAATCGCACCGGACGAACCAGACGCTTTGTTCATTTTTGGTGTTTTGTTACGGTTTTTTTGTTTTTTTTTTCAACACCTGTCCACGGGAGGCTTTTCTTGGTGCAAATTTTGATTTGAGAAAACAGATCGAGTTGATGATAGATGTGGATGTGGATTAAACGTGTTATTACCCGCAATTAGGAATCATGTTTTTATTACAATCTGAATTAAATTAAGGGGCCAGTGTGTAACATGTAGCTATTTTTGCTAAATAAATACTAAAACATTGATCATATGTTGCATCATCTGCATGTCCACAGCTATCACATGAACCCTAATCACACTGATCGGCTAAAACCAGGTAACTTCTGCCTCTCTCAGTAAATACTTTTCCCCTCCAGAGCAAATTCCTTGGGAACTGGAAAGGAACGGCAGCTGTCTCCCAGTTTTCTTATACAAACTATGATGGGTTTTCAGGCGAAAGCTAAGAAACTGAGCAGTTTTACATTCTGGCCAACTGCAGAGACATGGTGACGGCAATGTAGCCTGCTGGATGCTACACACCTGCCGGATATGCTCTTTACGTAAAGTTAAATGTTTATTGGATGGAAAACAGCTGTTTTTAGTGACTTTATAGAAAATACATGTGCGTTTTGAATTCTATTTATGTGAATAATATATAATAATCAAAGACAGGAAGGAATGTGCCTTATCAGTACGACGCTGAAGTTGGCGCCACATTCGCCGCGGTGCTTCTTAGGTTTCGATTCCACCTTAGAAAAAAAAAATTAAAAAAATAAAAAAAATAAAAAAAATCCGCAATTTGACCACTAGATGGCTATGGATGGTGAAAACGAAGCATGATGGTCTCCATAGCGTGCCGGTTGGCTGGCGGTGACGTCATAAGCATACGTCATGGTCAGCTGGCTAAACAAGGAAGTCAATCCACGGTGACGGAAAGCGGCAAGATGGAAAAAGGTACGTAAACAAAGTTATGCATGTTGTTTTTAAGCGTTCGAAGTCATTTTTTTATTATTATTATTATTATTATTGTTGCACACCTTTATTATACTTAGTTAACACGTACCCTGTGCTGACTTGGTTTCCATTGCCCTCACGGATAACGGACTGACGGATGTCAGTAAAGCGAAGGCAGTTTCAGTTAAAATTTCATTAAACATTAATGGACGAGCCTTAAAATGTATTGATACATATTTCTAATTATATACATCCAAGTGTCTATGATGCAAGTACTAAAGATGGCGTCGGGAGACACTGTGTTGACAACAGATGGTTGTGTGACAGTAGCACTGGTTGTCACGCATCTGCATTGCTCGTCATCCGTTACCCGTTGATCGTTAGAAAGATTGTAATAACGTTACTTCCGGGTTATTCTTCGAAAAACTGTTATTCAGTTGTGTCGCTAATTTTAGCCACAAGTCTGTCCTACACAATTCGTGTTTCGGTTATCACTTAATTCTGAAGTTCGTGTCACGACATGACGATGTATAGAAGAGCACATTCTCTCACATTTAATCCGTTTAAAATGATGTTGGTAAAATACATGCACTGGAACTAGCTGGTCAGCGTCAGCAGTATACACCACAGACAACTTCTGCTTGCAGTAGAATAGAGAACAACGTCCTGGAATGTGACATTAACAACTTCAGTTGTGCTTCCAGGCTTCTAAATAATCCACATATAAATGCTTCCAGAGGGACAAAAAAACAAAACAAAACAGGACATTCATGTTTTATCGCAGAGTGTTAGCCTGGAGCTTTACGTTTTTTCTAGCACAGAGTTTGTTTGGGTTTTATGGATCAAAGGTCATTGCTGTCACTTTACACAGCACAACCATGACAGATTTCTTCCACACTATTTTCGTGTCACCATTGTGACATCTACTTTCTGCTGATTTCACAGGAGCCCCTGTCCAGAAGACATTACTGGTTTGCACTTTGAAGGACCACTTGGATGACGTCAACTGGTGCGCCTTCTCCAGCAGCCTGTTGGCCACGTGTTCCGGTGACAAAACCATCAGGCTTTACAACACCAGCGACTTCTCCGAGCTGCCCTTCTCCCCGCTGAAGGGCCATGGCTACGGCGTCCACTGCTGCTGCTTCAGCGCCTGCGGCCGCCTCCTGGCCTCCTGCTCCACCGACGCCACCACGCTGGTGTGGTCCATGGACAGCGGCGACGTCGAGGCTGTTCTGGAGCACCCTGGCCGAAGCCCTGTGAGGATCTGCGCAGTGTCTCCCGACTCGCTCCACCTGGTGTCCGGTGCCTCTGATGGCTCTTTGGCTCTGTGGGATTTCCCATCCAAACAGCTAAAGAGGTGAAGTCAGATCTGTAAACAATGATCACATTCGTACGTTTGTACTTTGAGATGAATTTTGTTGAGTCTGCTGTTTTAAAATTGACGAGAGTCTACTTGATTTTGATTTGAAATCTGTAAATGAACGGAAAAAACGCAAATGAATTTGCTCTCCTTCTGGGAAAAAGGGATGGGTTCTAGTAGGATGCCATATTCTGTAACTCTGTGATGCAGAAGCCATTTCAGGTTAAGAAATTCATAGACATACTGTACAGTATGCAGTACACACGAGTTGTGTGTTCCTTTTTATTGAAGTGTTTCAGGAACCCCCGTTCATTTTTGTTTGCCATTTACAATGTGTTGCCTGAGCGTAACAATGACTGTGAATGTCTCACAGCTGTAACAATGTTGTTGATGCAGCATTTTCTGTTTTTCTACAAAGGACCGGAACGGTGCAAGACACAACGATGGTGGCCTGCTCCTTCAGCCCGTGCAGTCAGATGTTTATGAGCGGATCCACCTACGGAGACCTGCGACTGTGGGACCTGCACATGAAGCAGCTCCACAAAGAGAATAACGCCCACGACCTCGGGGTCACCTGCTGCGCCTTCGCTCCCAACATCCTCAGCAGTGAGAGCCACTGATTGTACCCTGTGATTGAGAAACGCATCAAAAAAAAAAAAAACAGTTGGTTCTTCACACCGTTTGATCTTCAGAATCTTCTTCTGCGGCCTGATTATCACGCATAACAATAGAATGACAAACAGCTAAAGATCATACCTTTCGACCAGCTGCTCTCTTTCAACATTTGATGTGACGACTTCAGTTTTTGGTTTTGTTTTTCTTCCCTGGTTTTCAGATGACAGAACTGTGCAGTTTCGACTGGCGTCCTGTGGGCAAGACAGTCTCCTGAAGATCTGGACCATCAGCGTTTTCTCTGGAGGTAAAATTACATTTTCTTTAATATCATACATCCATACTTCCTTGCAGACATACAATTTTTTTTTTAAAGGAATTAAAAAAAAAAACAAAAACATATATATACATATAT
>NW_027466055.1:1162500-1187500 GCF_046127955.1 Nelusetta ayraudi | reverse complement strand
AGTTTCATTTGTTAAAAAGCCACTGATTGAGAACAGCTCATCATCTGCATAGAAAGGATCCGAGGCATTTAGCAAGTTTAGACACCAGTGTAAATTGTGAATCAAATGTGTCCTGAGACTGAGCCTTGAGGAACACCTTTTGGTGACCTAAAGAAGGGTGGAAGTGACTCCAGCCTGGTGCAGCACCACTAGTCATATGTTGCTTGCTGAGGCCTGACTGAGGTGGCTTGAAGGTGTTGCAGGATGGAGGGTGTCGCCTCATTTTAACACTGAGGGCAACAAAAGCAGAGTCCAACGTTTTTCAAATTCCAACTTTTTATTATTTTTTTAATTGTACCTCAGTCTGATTATCAGAGTCTTTGGCCAACTACTGAATACAAAGACTAGTAAGTATACAGTAGCTGTTCTGAGAATGACAGTCTGTTACATCTCCACCCGATACTTGTACGGCGCTTTTCTTTTCTTTCCAATGTGTGTGGAGATGTGATGAATGGAACTCCTTTAATTCCTGTCGGTGGGGGACACAGCTGCTGCGCTCGCCAGTCGTCTCCCTTCCTTAAATCCCCCCGTCGGTCTCAAGTGCGGCGAGTTTGCCTAGCGATTGCGTTTGCTTTGCTTTGCGGCGACTGATCCCTGTTTTATTGTGTTTCAGAGGAGTCGGCTGTCGCACCAAATGACGGTAGGGAAGAACAGCACCGTGCTCCTGTCTCTCTCTCTCTCTCTCTCTCTCTCACGTCTCTCACGTCTCTCTCTCTCTCTCACTCGCCAGCTCGAGGAAGAGCCGCCGCGGCCGGCCGCTCGGCGCTGCTGGTCAGCGATTGGTCGGAGGAGGACGTGTCGGCGTGGCTGCGGGAGGACGAGGCTCTCGCCGGCCTGGTGGACAAATTCAGGGCCAACAACATCGACGGAACGGAGCTGCTGCGGCTCACCAAGGAAACGCTGGCGTCAGAGCTGCGTGTCGGTGAGAGGAACACCTGCCGCTCAGCGACGCAGAGCCGCTGCGCTCGTCACAGCCCAGAGAAACACATGACATCCACACTCATCGCTTTTAGCCACCGCTGACAGATGGCCAGGTGTTGATTTGTGTTGTTGGACCCACTGACAGTGGGGCTGAGAGAGAGGAGCATGATAATTGAGAGTTCAATCAATCAATCAATCAATCAATCAACTTTTGTTGGTAACTAAAGGCGTGTCAGGGGAAAACCAACCTGGCCTCCAGAGCAGCAAGGTGTGACATTGGCCAGGAGAAAGAAACCCAGAAACCTCCAGAGGGCGCTCATCTGCTTTCAGCAGTTGGAGACACAGAGATAAAGACAGTGAGTGAGTGAGGTATATATATATATATATATATATATATATATATATATATATATATATATATATATATATATATACATATATATATATATATATATACATATATATATATACATATATATATACATATATATATGTATATATATATATATATATATATATATATGTGTATATATATATGTGTATATATATATATGTATATATATATATGTATATATATATGTGTATATATATATGTATATATATATATGTATATATATATATATATATATATGTATATATATATATATGTATATATATGTATATATATATATATATATATATGTATATATATATGTATATATGTATATATATATGTATATATATATGTATATATATATATATATATATATGTATATATATATATATATATATATATATATACATATATATATATGTATATATATATATATATATACATGTATATATATATATATATATACATATATATATATATATATATATATATACATATATGTATATATATATGTATATATGTATATATATATGTATATATATATGTATATATGTATATATATATATATATATATATATATATATATATACATACATATATATATATATATATGTACATATATAATTTAACTATAGAAATACAGAAGGACATGCAGAAGAGTATGACATGCAGTAATATACACATACATATGTATATAGATAAATGTTGCTGTGTAGTTATATAATTGACTTATTGTAAATTTAAATAGACTTAAGGAATAAAGAAATAGAAATAGAAAAATAGAAATAGAAATAAATGTCCAATGAGTAAAAATTTTAAGGATCCCAGTATTGAAGGAAGCCGCCTGACAGCATGTTTTATACTAAGGCCACTGTCACTGTCAGGTGACTTCCTTCAGAAATGGCAGTGCAGCCAACGAGGAGCGAGACCCTTATTGCTCGGTGTATATTATTACATATATGAGAACTGTTGTACGGGTTGGAAAACCCAATGACTTTGATTATACTGCGAGTACACACTTTTATTATTGTATCTATGGTCATTTTGTTAAGCTGTTAGTTTTTGCATTCTGCACACTGGACCTTTGAGACATGAATGAACTGAGGGGGTTCGTCCTTGCTATTACATAATATTAGTCGCCACTGCAAAAGAAGTTGGCTGTCGGGCTTCAGCCGCTCCGACTTTAATCTGCAGCTCTTGATCACTTACATAACTCCATCCCCCTAAAAAACGGCGTCTCGCGCAGGAAATAAAGTGAACTTGCAGCCCCTGGAATGGTTTTTATTTATTTATCACTGTGTTGGTTGATCAGTTGGTAAATACAGGAGCCCATGCAGGATGAGCCAGTCTCCCATCACCATGTGGGTGTGGGACTGTATGCTGCATCGTCACGCCGTCATCTCCATCCCACAGCAGCTGTCACTCACTCACTCACTCACTCACTCAAACACTCGCCTCAGCCGCACAATGTTCCCTTTTTAGTTGCGTGACATAAATCGCACCTTTCATGGCAGAAACAAAGTTGCGTGGAGGCTTGGAGGAGGGTGGGCAGTGTAGAGTAGCGACGTGATGCAGCAGTGAAAGACGAGCGACAAGAGGAGGGAGGGAGCGAGTCGTTCATCTCCCTAAAAAACATCACCGGCTGAATGCAAAGACAAAAGATGATGGAGACGAGAACAACACGAGTTTGTGCTCGGCAACGGTCGACTCCAAAGTGGAGATGAGTTATTTTTAGTGTGCATCAAGAGCCCATGTACCCTCACTTCCCATTCTTCTGGGACTAAAACTGCTCACCATGGACGTTTTGTATGTTTAGATGTGTTGTGCAGAAGTCCCCTGGATGATGTTCCTTTCTTGCACAGAGTCCGTGGGCCTGCGTAACAAGCTGTGGAGGAGCGTGGAGGAGCTGAGGAGCAACTCCTTCTCCTCTGGGATCCCCTGCGAGTTCCTCTGTCCAATCACCAGGGAGCTGATGAGGGAACCAGTCATTGCAGCAGGTAATGCTTGCCGACTCATGCCACCCCGGCGTTGCTTTGAGCCCCGATGAATCGGCGTGCGTAGCGCTGACACGCTGGCTCGTCTCCAACAGACGGATACTCCTACGAAAGAGAAGCCATCGCCGGCTGGATCAGCACAAAGAACCGCTCCAGCCCCATGACCAACCTCCCCCTGATGACCACGCTGCTCACCCCCAACTACACCCTGAAGATGGCTATTAACCGCTGGAGGAGCAGCCAGTAGCCTGGGGAAGATGGACTCACAAGGTGGGGGAGGGGAGAGGGGCTGGGAGTGGGAGTGTGGGCAGGGGTCATGCAGGTCTGACCTTTGTTTCTCTGTGAAGCAGTGAGAAAGGCAGAGACATTGCTGCCGTGGTGCCCAAAAACAAAAAAATGACTGCAGCAACAGCTGAAGAAGGACCAGTGTGTAATATTTGGCCTGATTTATGATTTTTATATTGGTAAAAGCTCAATACACTGTCCAGAAATACAATAATTAAAGTGTATAATCGCAGTAAGGAAGCCTGGTGTGGACAATCCAGCCGCCTGGCAGCACATCTCGTAATTAGCGTAACTGCTTGCATCTTCAAATAAACCAATAAAGAAGAAGGTGGACGAGGTGTCCAGGTTTGGGTGCGCAGGCCACTGTAGTTCACTGGCAAACTCTGGAGGGGGAGGGGGAGGGGGGGAGTGAAAGAAAGATGCAATCTAAAATGTAACCAATTTATGTCGCTGTTTCTTCTCAAAATCTCCAGATATTGCACACTGGACCTTTGAGTCAATATTTGTTTGTAGTCGCTCTCCTATTTGCACTCTCGAGCAGTTTCAGAGTCGTTTGGACGTTTCAGTGCAGTTAAAGTAGCAGAGCTTTGCAGCCAGTTTCAGGTCATGTCTCCGCAGTTTGGGCTGCTGCTGAACATAATGGATGTCCTTGGCTAAATTTAAAACAGGGAAGAGGGGAACGTGGGGGGGTGGGGGGGGTTACCCACTTCAGCATCAATGTACATCAGCTTATTGCCTCTGCTGCCATCACGACGCTGGCAGCAAGTCAGGAGGCCCAACAGAGTGGCTGACGTCTTCTCTAAAAGGTCAATCAAGGTCAGGACAAGGTCAAAGTAAAGTCTTTCTCACTCGGTGGAATATTCCTCCCCTAAAGTATCTAAAGTCGGCCCAGAACAAAACAATATTGTAATAAGCTTCGATATTCAAATGGAAAAACTCACTGGGCTGCACTGTTCACAGCTGAATAAGAAGATTAGAAACACAGCGTGAGGAGATGTGTGATTTGAAGAGGTCAGTCTCAAGGTCACGCGGACGGGGTTGTTCCATTTGCCCCCAAGCAGCCAGACATTCAGTTACTGCAGCTTTTATTATTGACTTTATTACAACAATCAGTCAGCCTCTCAAAATCACACTTTGGTCTCTTGACATTACTTTGTGCCGGACTCTCTTCCTTCGTCCACTCAAGCTTTCGGTCACTGTGCACGCCGCAGCTCGAGGTCGCGCTATTGCAGATACGCACCAGTGTCTGGCTTCAGAAAAAAAAAAGACAAACCCCCCCCCCCAAAACCGCTTCTCATAAAGGATCTGTTCAGTCTGTAATACATTATAACCCAACAGTGATACAAATTGTCTGTTGGCCTCCAGTGAAAGATTCATCAATAAAAATAAGTACTAACTGTAACTGTACATGGATTACATTCTGATAACATCTTGACATTCTGGTTATTTACCCACACATAAATTACACAGGTAGCTATTTTGCCAAACATATTTTTCATATAATTTTAAAAGAGTATCCTTTACAATACGTTTCCCTACAAAGATCCTTAGCAAAGGGTTTTTATCACCAAAGTGAAACAAACACAATGTTACTGGAATATCTGTGTGCACGTTACTGACTGCTGATGTCTGAAAGCCACACAGCTGCAGACCGTCAGGGAGGTTTGGGTTTAGAGCAGCACGTAACAAAGCCACAGAAGTCCGGCTTTAGTCAGCTGCAACTGAAAAATAAGAACATTGTTTCACTTAAAACTTAATTTTTTATTATTTTCCAATAGCATTCCAGTCAGTACATGTAGTCTGTATTTGTGTTTAGATTGTCTGCCAGAGCGAAAAAGAAAAGAAAAACACATTGTGGGAAAAGTGCTTGTTTGCATTACAGGGTTTCCCCTGAGCAAGATGACTGCGTTTCTGAAGGGCAACAAATACAGAAGATGATCAAAGGTGTTTTTGTAATATTCAGACAATGTTTCATTCATAAGCAGCTTATTTTCATGTCTTGGTTAACTGTCATTTTAAATGGGTTGATCATACTCATTCATACACAGTCAACATTCTAAAGATCAAAGTGTGGCTGTAGAAATGCACTTCCCCAAAGTTAAACATACCACAATAGTAAACGGGCAGCATTCTGTCTATAGCGATCCTAAAAACAATTTATTATGAAAATACAGCAATGCAAAAGGTGTATTATAATTTGTTATCACGCTTTGTTCAACTGAACCAACAAACACTATATAAATATGTTCTCTGCTATGCAAAAATAAATAGTGTAAGCTGTGAATACTGAAGGATTCGACTCCATACTAGATTATGCAAAGTTTCCATCGATGTCACAAATCTTTTTTTTTTTATCAAATGTACCAAAAAAAGAATTTTAATTAAATACACAAAGTCATTCCTGTCGAAGCCAGTGCTGCCGCCACATAGCCAGGGAAATATATCATCTGCAAGTAGAGTGTGTACACAGTACAAATATAAATGTCTTGTAGAAGTCACTCAACAATAGAAACCGTCCATCTGCGAGTCATAATACTGTGAGCTTTTTTCATATTTTTGCACAAGCTTTCGTCAGCCTGTATAATAAATAAATGATTTAGACGAGACGCCGCCGTTGCCTTTGAACTCCTCGCTGTCGGGTTTTTCTTGGATGCACTGGTGCGGCTGCAGGAATGCAAGCAAAAGCGTCGCAGCACCGAGCGGAACACGTTCTGGTTCTAGTTGAAGCTGCAGTGCAGCGGCTGAGAAAGCGGCTAAACAAATCCACCCAGGCTGCAGGAGGAGGACCCTAACCCTGCTGTCCTGCTGTCCTGCTGTCCTGTTGTCCTGCTGTCCTGCCACCTGACGTCGTGTCTCTGCTGCGTTCAGACGTTGGACTCGATGAAGGAGCGCTTGGGTTTGATGGGGGCCATGTGCAGAGCCGGGTTGTCCCTGGTCAGGCTGGCCTGTCGGTGGCGCGGCCCGTCGGGGAAGCGCAGCTGCGAGGAGGAGGAGGTGGTGGTGCCCCTGGACTCCCACTGGTGGAGCCGCTCGCCAAAGTCGCGGCTCTGCTCCTGGAAGGAGGCGCGTTTGAAGTCGCTGCCGAAGCCCTGGAAGTCCATCACCGACATGCCAAAGCTCTCCGATCCTCCTCCTCCTCCTCCTCCTCCGCCCTGTCGGCCCAGGACGGAGCTCTGCTGGCCCTGCACCCGCACCGACTTGTCCATGACCCCCATGAAGGGTCTCGGCTTCAGCTCCGCTTTGGCCTTGAAGCTGCCGCTGCTCTTGATGGGGCAGTCGGCCGCCGGCTGCCGGCCGCCGTCAGACAGGTTCCCGCTGGAGGCCTGGCTGGAGCTGGAGCCCCTGGAGCCCGCCGTCCCCCCTCCACCACTACCACCTCCACCGCCATCCCTCCTCATGTCCAGGGGCGAGCCCAGCGCCAGCGGCAGGCTGTCCAGGGCCACCGAGTGGGCGTGCAGCCTGTCGGAGCCCCTGGAGAAGCTGGAGGAGCGCGGCTGGTACAGGTGGAGGGGCCCCGGGGCCGGCGGGGAGGAGCTGCCAGGGGACACGGGGGCCACGTGGTAGTGCTCGGTGGGGCTGAGCCCCGGGTGGTGGTGGTGGTGGTGATGGTGGTGGTCGCCGCTGGGCCCGATGTCAATGCTGAGGAGGGGGGCCGGCTTCAGGGAGGTGGAGATGTGTCGGCCCGGCAGGGGGCTGGAGGGGCCGCACAGGGACAGGGGCCGGCCCCCGACCCGGCCCGACTGGAGGGAGTGGCAGTGGTGGGCAGTCCGGGCCGCCTGGCTCTGCGTCTGCCGGGGGGCGGCCGGCACCGGCTCGGGCAGCTCCATGAAGAGCGGGTTGTGGACGCACTCGTCCTGGGCGAAGGAGGCCCCCGGCAGGGTCCTGTTGGGGCCGTAGGGGTTGAGGGGCCACAGCTCGGGGCCCCTCCCACACTGCAGGCTCACCTCCTCCTCTTCCTCCTCCTCCTCCTCCTCCTCTCCATCCTCCTCCTCCTCCTCTTCGTCCTGGTCCTTCTCTGCGTCAGCAGCCTCAGCAGGGCCTCTCAGCCTCTCCAGACTCCCCTGTGAGTAGCTGTCAGCCCCGTGAGCGTCCCGGCTCTGACCCTTTGCTGCGCCGCCGCCGCCACCGCCGCTCGTCCTCTGGTGGTGCTTGCACTCCTCCTCCAC
The DNA here is from genome assembly GCF_046127955.1 of Nelusetta ayraudi. NCBI lineage: Eukaryota > Metazoa > Chordata > Actinopteri > Tetraodontiformes > Monacanthidae > Nelusetta > Nelusetta ayraudi. Next base: position 1,179,722 of record NW_027466055.1, on the reverse strand, counting down.
CCGTATGAGCAGCCGCCGGATCTCCCGGTTGGACGGGGAGAACCGCGCAGCCTCGTGCAGGTCGGCCAGAGCCGCAGCAAACTGCCTGCGACACGGTGGAGAGGAGGAGATCTCAGGAACTCTGCATTCTCTAACGACATTTTATATTTTTTGTTTTTTATTTTTTCAAGTGGAGCTCTTTATTTATCATTAATGAAGTTGTACCTGCTGCTCCTCTTGGCACGCGCCCGGGCGTAGTATGCTTCGTAAGACCTGGGTTTCAGTTCCAAGGCTTTAGTCGCAAAATCCTCAGCGATGCCGAAATCCTGCATTTTTTTAACCAGACGCACATAAAGGTGTAATGATGAGACTGAAGTGAAGCCCAATCTTGAAATCTTCCAAGGTGGCTTGGCCGAGCTGATCTCAGGCCTGATTTACTGAAGGTTTGCACATAGCAAAACACACAGCAAGCGACGATGCTGATCTACTTGGGGGCGCAGTAAGTGATGTGACCCTCATAGATAGATAGATAGATCTATGCCTTACACAAAAGACCACTGATGCTGAGTGGGTTGCAGTGGTTCAAAGCCACTTGTCATGAGCCCTTAGATATTTTGTAATAGAGCACTTTCAGTGTGCGCATGCAATCTAGCGCCCCCTGGTTTGGGATCTTAGTAAATCAGGCCTTAAGTAAGTCGATGGAGTGGTCTTCAGAATCTTAGCCTTAGTGACGGTCATTTTTATTGACTGCACATTGAAAAAGGGGCAAACACACACACACACACACCCAGCAGCTTTTTTTTTTTTTTAAATCTCCTCGCTCCTCTTCACTGCTCTCATCATCTTCTCAGGTGAATGGTTAATGATGCGGCCGGTCGGACACATTGTGATTGTGTCCTTGGCAGCGAGGTCACTGGCGAGCCGTGAGCAGCAGATCCTCAGCGTTTGCACTTTAATATTTAATGACGGTATCATGTAGTCTCTCTGGCTGGCCCTTCCCGCCCGCATTCAGCCGTAATGTGTGGATACAGCAGGCAGGCAGGCAGGCAGGCAGGCAGGGCCCACACACGCGCGTGACCACTGTAAATAACACCCGGCCCCCCCGCCTCTCGGCTGTGGAAGCTGGGAGAAAGAGTGACCTTATCGCATCAAATTATCTGCTACATTATTCATCGGCCACGCGGACCCCCGAGGTTGGCATTTTTACGCAGTCTGTTAGGACGTCTGTCACGGCGGCCCCAGTTTGTAAAGCTGGCCGCGGGCCACGTGCATCTGTCTGCGCACGAGCCGCACGCTGCTCTTACTCACTGTGTCACCACCTGCTTCAGGTCCCGCACACCTCCGTCCCGGCTGCCACTGAGACCTGAACGCAGCGGGAGTGGGGGGGTGGGGGGTGGGGAGGTGGGAAGACCCTTGCATTGTGCATGTCTGCTGCCGACATGATCTCTTTTCATCCTGAGTGGGATAAATGATTCATCTCTAAGGGGTCGTCTGAGCCGCTGCGTTTCCATGACCCCCTAGAATCGTGCAAAACCGAAATATCGCAATAATAAAAAAATTGGTTGTGGAAACAGCCAAACTTGGAAAAACCTCTCTACTGTGGCTAAAAGGTTTTCATGCTCTGATGAGGTGGTTTGTCAGACGTATCCCTACAGAGGTATATTGCAAAAGTGTCATGGAAACTACCCAACACCAGCGAATCGCAATGGTACTTTGTTGAAATTTTAGAAATATCGCTTTTGTTTTGTGGAAAACTGTCCTGGAAACGCAGCAGTGTGTAAACAGTGACGTGAGCAGGTTGATGCATTGGCAGGGCTCACGTTGGTTTTCCTGCGGCAGCGGGAGAGGTTGAGGTAGAGGGAGACCCGCAGGTCCCTCAGGCCCTTTAGCTCCTCCCCCTGGCCCTCACGAGGAAGCTTCCGCAGGGCGTACTGGTAGCGCTGGCCCGCCTCCTTCATCCGTCCTTTCTGAGGAAAGGCGAGAGGCGACAGTTCTGTTCCAGTGATGGAGGACAGTGATGGTCAATAATGGCTCATCTCAAACGTACCTTGTAGAGCAGGTTCCCCTCCTCCATGAGCTTCTGCAGCAGGATGAGCAGGATGTCTGGTTTGGAAGAGGCCATGGCCCATGTAGCGTGACCTGATGGGGCGGAGAAGCAGACATTTTTCTTTCTCTTAGCCGCGTCTCGTCTCGTCTCGCCTCGTCTTCCCCACCTCGCGCCATACAATAAATCACGTACCTGATCGATCGTGTGGAGCCGTTCTGTAGCCTTTCAGGTGACGAAATGAAAACACAGGGGGACATAATGGAAAAAATATCACGCACAGCTGCAGACAGAATCTTTACACGGATGTGTTCAAGGAAATGGAAAAAATATTTAGCATCTAAAAATAAATAATTCATGGAATTCCCAAGTTAGTAGAGTTGCCAACTGTCCCTTAAAACAGGGGTCCCCAACCCCCGGGCCATGTGGGTCAGGTGGTACTGGGCCGCGGGACTTTAGCATGATTTCCACCACAAGTATCAGCATGTTAGCGGTTAGCGGTTGCACTGGGTTTGTACCAGTCTTGGATGCTTTCTTGAGCAGAGAGGCCACCAGCGCCGGGTTCTGGCAGCCGCTCGTCCTGTCTGAACCTCTGCCGCTTCCATTGTCGGCTCGGTCCAGCACCGCTCCGTTCTCCACCAAGCAATGCACCTGGTGGTGCACAGCACAACAAGAGCACATTTACACTGAGGTCTCCTGAGGGATGGAAGCTTATGCAGATATTTCAATTGATGGATTGGAATCTATACGCTGTCCTAGCTGTTGGCAACACAACTGCTTAGTATGCTGAGTCGTGACAGCTGAGGAGGGGGTTGTGGGGAGGGGTTGACCATCAGTTATTTTGTCATCACGCTCCTAAATGAAAATTAACATTGCATGAAATGTTGCAACGCTCAATGTGCCAATTCCCTCCAAAATGAGCCAGATGAGTCCCAGTTTGTCCTTGTTTTTCAATAAGGTCAAACTTGATAAATCAATTATATCAGTCAAGACACCAAGCAACAAACATCTTTTCTGCAACCACTTTGGGTGAAAACTTTTCAATATTATTATCTAAAAACTTGTTCAAAATATGGCAGCTGTGCAAAACGTTTACTGAAATCACTTTTGTCTCTAAGCTACGGGTGAAAAAGCTACTACTGAAAATGTAATTATATGTATATATGTATATGTATATATATATGTATATATATATATATATACATATATATATACATATATATATACATACATATATACATATATACATATATATGCAAATAATATCTAACTTGAACATGCTTTTTTATCGTAATGTTTTTTGTTTGTTTTGTTTTGAAACCCACTGTTTCTGCATCTCCGTTGAGAGCAGCCACGTCCAGAGGAGTCCGTCCCTGTCTGTCGGGATGGTTCAGGTCTGCACCAGCCTCCACCAGGAGCCTCACGGTGCCTTTCTGGCTCTTCAGACACGCCCAGCTCAGTGCAGTCAGACCCTCTTGATCCGCGGACGACAGAGAGACACCTAGGAGGAGGAGGAGGAGTTAGAGAAGAAGCAGAAGAAGAAGAAGAAGAAGAAGAAGAAGAAGAATGCTGCCTTATTTGATCCCACATTGGGGAAATTTACACAGTTACTAGTTATCGCAGCATACACAGTGCAAAGAGAAGAATTTTAAAGAGTGCCTACATGTATGTGTGTTCAGTGAACTAGGGATTGTTGGGGGGGGGGGGGCACTGACCCTTTGACAGCAGGAGCTCGGCGGTGCTCACGTGGCCCTCGGCGGCAGCCAGCATGAGCGCGGTGCGGCCCAGCTTGTCACTGGCGTTGAAGTCGGCGCCGTGTTTCAGCAGCAGCTCCACCACCTTGGAGAGGAGGCCAAGAGGCCAAGAGGCCAAGCGGCCAAGACAACAGAGGCTCAAACACAGTCGACGGGCGCCAGTCGCACTAAAGAGGCTTCCCACCTGTGTGTGTCCGTGTTTGGTGGCGCTCAGCAGCGGGACCATCCCCCTCCGGTTGGGAACCTCCAGGCTGGGACCCCGCTCCAGCAGCGAGACACACATCTCCATCCTCCCCCTGCCTGACGCTGCGCTCAGCGCTGACAGACGGTTGTCATAGAGATGAGTGGAGATAAATATATCATTGACATATTTAGGTGGAAGGCAGCGGGAGAGGTGACATGTAGAGAGGACAAAGCAGCTGTGCTTATGGCAGCATGGTGTCAGTGTGGTTTCAAAATATATAAAGTGCGCATTCCATTTCATTTGCTTTTCAATTTATTTTTTTTTCATTTATCTTTTCTATGGAGTAGAACCAACAAAAAAACAAATGTTATCCCAAACTAAAAATGAAAGAAGATCCTGCTATTTCAAAATAAATACTCATGTAATGATATAACTGGTCGTTCATATTAACGCTGATAATAAGATAACTGTAGCAGCAACTATCCAGTGTTTCTCCAGTGTGTGAGAGGCAGTGGTTACTGCATCTGGAACAACCTGGACGATGATGTCTTCTGGAAACATCTAACGAGCCTGGATGACATTCTGATCAAGTGAACTCCGACGTGCGACAGTGACTCTAAACAATTTCAGCCTCATATGTGAGACAAAGGGGAACTATTTTTAGTTTAAAGCAACACTAGGTAGCTTTTCAGCCATAAAATAATGTTCCTAAACTCAGTGCAGTGGTAGATGAACGGATCACAGGGTGAATGGTGCCTCCTCTGCAGCTAGAGGGGCGTCGTGCTTGGTCGGGTCGGAGCATCTGAGACGTAGACACATCACAGGTTTACTCGTAGGTTAGCTTTAGCCGGCGGCTACTCAGATTTATTTTTTAACGCCAACGCCAAGGTCGAGCCAGCTGCAAAATCCAAGAAGGGTTTTGTCTGCAGACACGAAGTCAAGAAAGAGAGACAGTGATCGAACACTGCCGGACTCGAAAAATACTGGACCAGTTTTCACTGGGTGACGTGAGCTGACAGAGGAAAAGGGCTTCAAGACTGATGGCGACCTCGCCTCGATACTACTGGAACTGTAAGTCATATGTTACCTATTATTTTACCAAGCTATTTGATTTGTTCTTATGTGGCGTCCATTGGGGAAGCCTCACACTATAAACTGACTGTATGAGACTAAAAGTCTGACTTAAACATTATAAATGTCTTGACTGGTAATTTAATGGTGATTTATTGATTGAATGTGCTTTGTTTTTCTATTCTGGTTCTTTTGCATTTGCTGTTTACTGTTAATGTGATAAAGCTGCCATTTGATTAAAAACTAATAATTTATTCACTTTTACTTATTGGCTTTTTATGTTTCAGTATGCTAGTCGTACGTACTTTATTTATTACTATTTGAATACACAGTCTTCAAATACTGATGGTGGGGGGAGGTTTGGATGCAGGTCACTGTGCACAGTCTTTGCACGTCCATCACTATGGAGCAGGACATTCGGTGGCATCGATGGCAGGCTCAGTCCCTTGAACGCTGCTTGCAGCTTTAATTACTAGTACTATGATTATTACGATCAATATTATCATGGTTATCATTGTGACTGTTATTATTAGGATTATTACTAATAATACTAATAATCTTACTGGTAATGGATTTCTTAGATGCACCACCTAATCGTAGCATGCAGAGGTGACTTTTCATGCTCTCACTTTTCCTGTCCCTGTGCTTGAGGGGTGACACAGTAGCATTACGGTCTAATGGTGCTGCAGGCGGAGACACAGGCTTCATTGGACATGCTCTCAGGAATTAGATCTAACAGAATTCTGTTGGCTGCACTATGCCAGCCGCGATAGAGGTAAAAGTTCTAAAATTGAATAAAACAGTGCCTTTTAGTGGCACTTAGTGTGGCTGGAAAATATGTTTCCTCTAATAAGCCTTCATTCCTGCCAGAACATGACAAAGCAACAAAACACAACTAGGTTATGTACTGAACATGAACCATAATATTTTTTTATATTTTATTATAGGAAAAATCACAATGTCCACATCTAATATTTAAGCTCTTGGGGGCCATTTAGTGGCAATTTACTTTACCAATACTTTAAAATTTGTCTGTGCCAACCTTTCACCCGCTTACAAACAAGTTTAGAATCCTAGCGACAAAAAGAGGTAAAAAGAAGTGGTGCAAAAGCTAAAATTCATCTGAGCAAAAGCAGGAACGTACCAGTTTCTCCCCAGAGAGAATCATGCGAGTCCATCTGCACTGCCAGCTGTTCATCTTTAAAGTCCAGTAAACTCTTCACCACCTGCACAGAAAACAAGGCAGTTTTACAACCTCCCGCATGACTGGTTTTGACTGCAGACTTGGCACTGCATCATTTATGGTCAGTGAGTCTCTGCAAACATCTCATCTACAAACTCCACACTGAACAAGTATCCCCATCATTCTGCTCTCGCCTAAATCTGCTCAGCCTAACAGAGAGATTTTCCATCCCCGGCCGAGCCGCCTCGCACCTGTGTGTGTCCCAGACTGGCTGCGGCCGTGACGGCCTGCTGCACCGCCTGTGCTTTCCCTGTCACGCTCTCGCTGCCGTGGTGCTGCGGCGGGTCAGTGGGCGGCTCTGCCCCCCAGTCCTGGCCCAGCAGCAGGCTGATGATGTCCGTGTGGCCCTTCAGAGCGGCGTGCACCAGCGCACACTGGCCATTCTTATCAGCGCGTCCCACCTGGGCACAGAGGGGGCAAACAAGGGGCCGTTAACGATGCCCATAAAACAAAGCCACCCTACAGTCAGGTAAGTGTGTCGTCAGTTTCCTAGAATAGATCTTAAACATGCTACAGGGCTCTGCAAAGTCCCACCCACACTTGCTTTTGATTGGCTGCTCTACTTGCATCTGATTGGCCACCACACCCTCCCTCTATACACCAAACCTAACCTTAATGGTTGAGTGTGTAATCATTGGAAATTTTGAGAAGGAACAACAACATCAAGTGGTTACATTTTAAATTGCAGCCTTTCACTCTCCCTCCCCCTCTTGAGCGTGCCAGTGAGCTACGGTGGCCTGTACACCCAAACCTGGATACCTTCTTTTTCATTGGTTCATTTGAATATGTGAGCAGTCACCCTTATTATGAAACCCACTGGCAGGCGTGTTAATGGTTAGGTTTAGTGTTAACTCTAACAATAAACCTTCTCTGTATGTTCTTATATATATGTATTGAGAATTGGAATTGGAAAACCAAATAACTTTTATTGTACTGTGATTTTACACTTTTATTAATGTATTTATGGGCAGTACATTAATCCATTATAAAAATCACAAATAAAAACCAAATATTACACTGGACCCCAGAGGCACCGCGCTCACCTTGACCTCCTTCTTGCAGAGCAGGCTGACGATGTCCTCGTGCCCGGCTGCTGCAGCGAGGCACAGGGGCGTCATGCTGCTGTCTGTCGTCCCGTCGGCCGGCGCTCCCATCTCCAGCAGCAGAGCCACCATCTCCACGTGGCCCAGGTGGGCGTGCACTGCCAGAATGGGGGCGTGTCCCACCACCTCCGTACACCAGGTGACGCTGGCGCCTCCCAGCATCAAGAGGCGACTCACCTGCAGCAGCGGAAGGATGAGTTGTAAAGAAAAATCTTTCCTGCATGGGATTGCGTGTTTTTTTGTGGCGTTCAAAGCGTAACCCTGGCACGTCACCTTGATGTTGGGCGTGTACAGGTTCCTCAGGGAGGCCAGCGCAGCCGACAGACTGTCTGTGCTGCAGCACACCCACATAGCCTGAAGAACACTGGAGGACATACCTGTCTTCTTACTCAGACCCTGCCAGGAGAAATGAGAATGTCAGTCTGCCAATGGTGTCGGCGGGACGGCGCCCTCTTCTGTGTGTGCATAAAGGAGGGTGAGAGACCTCTGCTCATTTGCAGGCGCCCCTGTTTTTCTTTGCTGCAACCTAAAGTCAAGCGTGGGGAGCTGTTTACATAAAGCTTTGGCGGCTGACAAAGACAGAAAGAAAGAACGAGGTTGCGGCACACGCAGTCCCAGGCCTGAACCGTGTCACCGTTTCTTTTACCTTGAATATGTGAGCCTTGAGGATGTGGTGTCCCAGTTCCATAGTCTGCTGCCGATTTAGCTTGCCCTCCTGCCTGGAGAACATGAAGGCCAGCAGAGCGTGGCCGCTCCTGTCGGTGTGCACATGGAGCTCTTTATTATCCACAATTTAAGCTTCTCATTTCATGGTAACAATCTCCAGATCTTTGTTCTCGCGCGGTTGCTTATCATTATCCTTAGTAGAGATATCAGTGTCCTTTGTGACATCAAAAAGGCCGTGGTCTGGAGTAGTGTTGTAGTCAAGGCCGCACTCCAGTGGTCCAGGACCACAACACTAGTCTGGAGTGGTGTGTCACATGCGCACATGTGAAAAGTGCAGCGTGCAAAAAGGTAAAAGATGGACTTTGCTCATCTCACGGGGAGTTCTTTGATATGATGAGTGTCTTAACATTGTGTTGGTCTAATGTCTTCGCATTATTCTCACCTGGGGTCACACAGGAAGTCTGAGCTGTCTCCGTCTGCTCTCCAAACCAACCACTCTCTGAAGGAAGGGTGACACAGCATCCGTGTGCCATCCCTGCGTCTCATCTACAAACACAAACAGGACAGAGACACACAGTGTGACACTGGGCAAGTCTTCCACTCCTGACGCCGTCATCGTTTGCAGATTTCATCCTGCTGCTTATGTGGCTCTGTTACCGACCAAACTTTGCATGTGCAGTGCACAGTCGCTTCAAATCAGTGCGTGTGAGAAAAAAAAATGAGTGCTCTTTGTTGACACAGCCGACAAACTCTCGAAAGAAATCCTTGAATAATTGTGGACACTTTCACACCGTCGTATCAAGAGTCTTACCATGAATCCAGCCAGACTGTCTAATCTCTGTTGGAAGTCTTTCCACTCCAGCTCCCCCTTCACACTGCCTGCGTTCAGCGCTCTGAACATTTGTTCGTCGGTCAGCGGGTGCAAAGATGCCAGTGCCACATTTAGCACCGGAAGAATCCGATCAAAGAGCTCTTTGTCCGGGAAGCTCACACGGCACATCAGCAGGTACACCTAACACATATTCACAAGTTAGAGGGCTGATAATGTGAGGAGAACTTCCTGCGGAACAAACCACAATTTCCTTAACTGATGACAAGATACAATATTTTGTATGTACATGCACAGCACCGACACAAAACAAGCAAACAACCCATATACTGATATAAGTGGACAGTCATCTGTGATTGTGTCCAGTCTGCGAAATACAGGGGGCACTGGGGGGTTTAACCCCCCAATTACCCTATGAGACCACCTGAAAGCTTCAAAGCAAAATTTTTAAGGGGGTCTCATATTGTTTTTTATAAATGCTTGTTTGTAGGCGCTAAATACTTTTATAAATAATTTTTCTGCAGCATTATAAAAATAAATAATTTGAAAATCATGCAATGTGATTCCCTGGATTTGTTTTTACTTTCTGTCTCTCACAGTTGAAGTGTAGCTATTGCTGAACATTACAGACCTCGCTCATCTTTTTGAGGTTACTTTCAAACAACACTGTGTAGTTTTTCTACCTCCAAATGATAGCTCTGAAAACATTTTACATGACATGCATTATAAAACTAGTCAAATTGTGCATCTGCTTGGCCTGGTGGAAGGTTATGTAACTTTGGTTGTCTGCCTCTCACAAGAACATGCCTGTTCTGTCCATTGCTCGCCTTCTCACGTCTGACAACGTCTTATTTGGCTTCTTTGTCGCCTCCAAGGAGAGCACAAAGACTGGTGTTCTACAGCAGCTCCCTACAGCCGGGCAAGAGATGCTGACGCTGGGGTGTCAAAGTGTCAGCGTGAAGCAAAGCATGTTCTTGCTAGGGGGCGCAGCAGACACCTTCCAAGTCACAAAGCCTTGTAAGAGGCATTGTCATTGTCATTGATGCAAGTCAATACATTGGAAAAAATGTTTTAACCTGACGAAGCAAAAAGAAAAACTTAAAATAATCTATACTGAGGTGCCTTTTTAATTAGTACAATGCATTTGTATGTGATGATGTGATGTAGTTCATCACTTTGCTGCTATAACATACATTACAGAAGAGTTTATGATAGAATATTAGTACAGTTTGATACGTTTAGAGATCCCAACCGCCCCTTAAAATACAGAATTGTCCCGTATTTGATGAGGAAAAGGTGCGACCCGTTTTGAATCAAATCAACTCACTTTCATTTCCATCGAGTTTGCGTTCAAAACCGCAATCTACTGCGGGAGGCCTCCGTTATTTTCCTGAATAAAAGTTGGCAACACTGTCCCTGCATGATAACAAACTCTATGTGAATTTCATTTTTTCTTCAGTGTCTAACCTCTGAGAGGGAGACGGGCACCACCAGGTAGTTTCCTCCCTTCAGCACCAGATGTCCCTTGTGGAAGAGGTCCAGTGTGAGCTGGAGGTAGAGGAAGGAGCCGTGGCTGCGCGTCGACAGGTGGCTGCTGAACTTGCTGAGCAGCAGCTGATCGGGGACGGCCCCCGTCGGCGTGGTGACGTTGGCGGCGATGTGGGCGCTGCTGTTGACCCGGTGGTGGATGTAGTCGCTGAGGTCCGCCCCCAGATCACTGCTGTCCGGCAGAATGTCCAGAGAGATGCCAGAGAAAGGCAGCAAGGTGGTGATTTCCTGCAGAACACACAAGAGAGCAGGTGGCGTGGGGTTGCTGGTTGGTGGTGGTGGTTGTGGTGGTGCTGCTCACAGCCTAAAACAGGCAAACTATGGCCCGGGGGCCATATGCGACCTGTTCGAAACTATATTAATAAACCGTATTAATGTTTTAGTTTCCCTGCACTTTTTTTAAAGAGTCACTTCAAGAGGACTTCAAAGAAAATGAAAATTCTGTTGTGACTCTTTTGTTAATTTTCAATTGACTTGAAAGCACGTTTTCTACATATCCCATGATAATTGTTTTTTTCTCTTATGAGGTGGGTCACCAAAACACTTCATCCACCTGCTGCTGCTCACACTTTAGAAGCCGTTATGGCCTCACCAGTCAAAGGGTTTGCCCAGCCTTGGCCCAAAACAAAAACGAAACAAAAACCAAAACACAGCAATTACGAGGAAGAAAGAGGCAGCTTGTCTTTTGCTGCTTCAGCTAAGGGCAAATGAAAGCCACCATTTCCTCCGACGCTGTTTTCCTTCTGACTCATGCGGAGCCATGGGACACAGTAGAGTAAATAGTGCGACAATGACTCAAGCTCCAGCGTTGCTCACAGGCAACTCTCGGAGTCACATTTCATCTCCTCTCGACTCCCTCGGCCGCAGCCAAAAGCAGCCGTGACTGATGAGCAAAAAAAGCTGCACCGCCGCAGCTCGGCTCCCCATTAACAAAGACTGGCGTTTCACTTCGGAGGCAATTAAACGGGTGGTTTGCGTTCCACCTCGTGCTTTTTTAGCTTGTGAAAAAAACGAATAAGAAATTCAGGTCCTTGTGGAAGCACGAGCAGTTCCTGTGAACGCAGGAAGTGCAAACTCGCAACTAATTGTCAATAAATGGCGTTAGTTACCGCTAGTTAAAGGCAAGTGATGAAGTGGCGCGGTGGCCATATTATTCATCTGACAGTTTGGACACGTAGTGCTCCCTGATTTCAACTGCATCGTCAACGAAATGACCTGCAGTGCGCTCCGCGTGTTTCCAAGCGCTAATCAAATTATGTAAGCAGCTGGCTGGCTGTCAGCTCCAGACTCTCAGCAGACTCCCAGCAGAATAACCATCTATTCAAGGCGTAATCCTCGCAGCATTTGAAGGCCTGGCTTTCACATTGGACAGATGCATCTGCTGTTTGGTGGGATTACCAGCCGGATTGAGAAAATAAATCAGACCGCGGGGAGCAGCGGTGCTATAAAAGCCCCAGTGTCTACGCACCGCGGCAGCAGAGGCACGACGCCGACCTACAACCAGGAGCAGGTTGCAGATGTACCTCTGTGATTGACAACATAAAAGGGAAATTTCAAGTGTTCACTTTCAAAGCAAAGCAACACACCTGAATTCAAAGTACAAGAAAAGGTAATAAAGCTGACGCAACACTTGAATTATTAAAGCCTCTGTTTTGGCATTCGGAGGTTACAAAGACCTCGGACAATTTCATACAAGCCGTCCTGCCGACTAAAAACTACACCGACATGGACGTTCGTCGTGCAATAGTTCAGCATTGTGCGTCTGTGGAGACAGCAAAAAAAAAGACAAAAAAAAACAACAAAAAACGGTGTGTAAATTGCAATAGTGTGGGCTGAAATGTGAATAATTTCACTCACCACCAGGCCAGTTCTGACCGTTACAATCAGTTTAAACCAGGGTGGAAACTTTGAGATTATTTTGGTGATAAAAGTTGCAATGGTGTCTCCATAATCTGGTTTATGGAACTCGGCTTCATTAAGACTGTCCACCAGTATAATGTAGTCCTCTTCTGGCAGCTTGCGCTCTGCATACACACACAAAACAGACGGAGAAAAGGCTTCAGCGTCATCACATACTGGACCGGCCTCTCAGCGAAATGAAGAAGAATGTCACTTCCTGCACAGGGGATGATGAAAGGAAACTAATGTGATATTGATTGTGCTCTGCTAAAAGGGACCAGGGGCCACTGCTGTTTATTAACCTGGAACAGGACGTGTTCATCATGGGTTGTATTATCTGAGTGGTCAGTACATCCCTGCAAACCTGTAAGGGCTCATTCACTCAAACACGAGGGCTCTCCAATTTTTTTCCCCCAACCTGCTTAATGGCAGTGGAGTAGGCAAAGCACTTCTCAGTGCAGACTGAAGGGCCCGCTTGTAATAACATCAATCTGTGACTGACTGTATTTGGGCCATAGCATTTAACATTCATGGCCACGCCAGGCTATTCTGTGACCTTGGGATCCTGTGGGATGCCGATGATTCACCGGGGCAAAAATAACGCTCGCCACTTACTTATGCAAATGACGTGACGTCAGATTCACAGTCGACAAATTACTGACCTTAAACAGAGAAATATTCTACGGTCCAGTCATAGAGTCATTAAGAGGCAATTTCTCACAAAAGATGACGGCAGATGGAGAAAGTAGGAACTTGCGTGTGTTTTTAAAGAACTTAAATTACTTTCAACTTTCAGCTCAAGCACATTTATTTTAGAACTTGTGAATGAAGACTTAATCACCTCTGCGCAGGCTGGTAATGGGCTCAAGGACACCCTTACGGAAGGCAGCAATGGGATCTTGAACGCAGGATCGAAGGCTCAGCGTGTTCTGCAGGTGAGGCTCCTGCACCAGCAGCTCCCTGTATGAAATCAGCTGCGGTGCTCTGGCCAACAGGGCGGCGATACTGTGCACAAACTCTGGCACCAGACAGGTGTAGGTGTTGTCAGCCTGACAGAAGTGGTACGCTACCACCTGGGGGGGGGGGGGTCATAGACACGAAAGAGAGTGACTGCATGCAAATAGAACTGTATAAAAGGGTTTGATTTGGTGTTTGGTTAATAACACATTTGTTGTCACCTTATCATTAGCATGCAATCTGGAAACAGTGGAGAGCCAGTGGCTGATTTCACTTTACAACAATGTCCTATTTGTGAGGATCATGAATTTGGGGTGTGAACACAACATGCGAGATGTGGGTGAGGTCCCACTCCAGTGGTACTGGCTGCTCTTGCTTGACTCAATGCATGATTCAAAATCACAAACACTGACATTTTTATGTATAATTTATTGAACAAAGTATGGATCCTCAGGTGTGAGTGGGTGAACCACACACAGCCACAACAGCCCAGCACATATTCTGTGGCTGTGAGATGCCATCCCATTCCTAAAGCAGCATTTATTGGATTTGTTAGCCAACGTGGTTGTGTTGGTCACACAGAATGTTTCACTCTTATTTTCTTTTGTTCAGACCAATAAAGACATAAAGCTGTTACCTGCTTGACAGTTTCGACTGTGACTCCAGTTTTTTCTCAGAATTGTCTTCCGCTTCCACGCCTTTCGGATGAAGCTTCTGAGGAAGACTGGAGTCACAGTTGAAACTGCCAAGCAGGTAACAGCTTTATGTCTTTATTGGTCTGAGCAAAACAAAAAAAAAATAAGAGTAAATCTATCAATGAAGACAAAATGAATGTTTTTAGTCCGCACAGAATGTTTCACTCTGATCCTACAAAAGTTTGGTTGTGTTGAGTTGTATCTGGGCTGCTGGCAGGTCGCTTTCTTTGATCCACTGCCACATTCTGGAGGTGGTGAGTGATAAACCTGGTTCTGTAGGGGCACAGCACTGTTACCTTGGCGCTAACGGCCAAGGTACCAAATTATGGTTGTGTTGAGATATGAGATTGCCAGTGGCTGCAGAGTCGGCTGCCAAACAACTAAAAAAAAAGTAGCATATTGTGTTTACACTTTCAGCCTGGAAGTACTAACTGCACTGCAGCTCTTAACACGGCAAAGGCATCAGCCTCATTTCAACAGTACTGACACTCTGTGGTTCTGACAGTACACTTGAATAGATGCTTGAGAAGATGCGCTTCAGAAGTTGCCTGTTTTAATGTTTCGGAGCAAACGTGTGCGTCATGCATTCCTTTGTAACGCTGAAGACAGACAGAAAGGAGTTTGGTATAAAAAGAGTAGAAGAGAACAGCGCGATCATTGTTCGTTTTGGCAACTGCATGCACAAAACAATGGTAGTTAGAATAAAACAACAGCAAGACGTAAACACAGAGCACACAACGCCTGCTCAATCACAACAGCATTAGTTCAACTGGAGGCTCTAATAGGGAATAGCGGTTTGAAGGTGTCCAGAGGTTAAACACATCCCGATTGATAAACTAATAATTAAATAACCCATACTACATACTTTCAGATGGAAGGAATTAGTCTTACAATGATGTCTGGAATATTTAGAAGAAAGTGAGTGTCACTATTGTCATGCACAATGCTGTGTTTAGTTTAGACTCTGCTTTACAGTGAGAGTTGGGTCACAGTGATCAATGGTTTCCCTTTGGAGTGAACATCCTCACCGTCGTAAGTAGTCTGACTTGTTCCCATGGAAACTCTTATTGAGGCCACGGTAGTAAATTTAGAAGCTTCCATGTCATCTATGTGATGCAATCAGCAGCATGTTCTACATGTTCCTGGACTGGCGGATGAACACCACGCCATTGAAATGTTGGGTCTCTCAAGTGTCGGCCCGTCAGCCTTTAATCACAGAAATCATTTGATGAACCCTGTGAGATTCTTCTTTCCCCTGTCTTTGCTGAGATATTTCAGTCGTTCACTAACATGGGAAGGGAACTAACGGTACGCGCTAAAACAAACTCGGGGTAACCAAAACATTCACACGAAGGCATTTTAAAGAGATGTTTGTCTGCTTACAGTGACTACTGCAAATGCAGTGGCTGCAGTTATCAGTCTGCACCGCAATGAAGGTCAGCGGCTGGTTTTAATGAAATGTTTTAAAGAACTGCAGCAGTCGCCGCGGTGAATGAATATGATCAGTCTCATTTATCTCTGCAAGAGCCCAAAGATGCCTTTTGCCTCACGTCACTACACGGCTTGACTTGCTGTGTGTGCATCTGTGGTGTGTGATACCTTGGCTGCCAGACATTTGACGGCCTCCTTCTTTTCTGCTGCGCCGTCGCTCGCTCCGCTAGCGGAACCCTGGTTGGGCTGGCAATCAGCTGTTTGTTTGCAGGCTGCTTTTTCCTGCCTGTCGCCGCCTGGACAAAATTGAAAAGGTACAAAATTACCCCAAAGTCTCAGGTGTGAGAGCCTGAGAGTGCGAAGAGTGAAGTCGAAGAAGCTGAAGCTAAAGCTGCTGCAGTTGATTGGTAACGTCTGCCATTTGATGGCACCAAGTTTTCTTTTAGTTTTTTTTGTTTTTTTTTCCAGAGTACACAACTCTCACTATAGAATCAGTCATAGTGAAAGTGGCAAGAGTGCAGATATTAAATAAATGCGACGATCCTAACTATCCCGCTCCTGAGCAATCTTCATAGTTCGTGGTGCAAATCTGGAAAAATCCATTAAAAGTTGATGGGTTGAGGGATTTTCATTAAAAACAACACTTTTAACTGTCTTACTGTTGTTCAATAAACATCAGCAGAATGCAACATGGAAAACTAAATCATATTGACTGTGATTTCTTTGTTTTCCAGGCAAAAGACCAGCTGCAGCGCAGAAGAAAAACACTTTTGCTCCTCTTGCACAACAGCAATCAGCAGGGGGAACCTCAGGGGAGGACTTGAAAGACGAGTGTGTAACCCAGTTACAGGCTGCATCCCGAAAACAGCCCATTTCCTTTTCCTCCTATTCCACAAGAACCTGAAGTCGCAGGAGTGTGCAGATGAGACTTTGGGGACACGGCTCTGCTCTTGGGATGCGGCGTATTAAATGGCCGCGTGTAAACATGGGATGCTCACATTTGGGCGAGGAGGCGGGGCTGTGCGGCGCTCCGGAGCCTTCGTGCGGGGCGTGCGTGCCGTGAGAGCTGAGCGTCACCAGCCGCCACATGACAGCGGTCTTTCCAGAGCCGGCGTTCCCCACGATGACGGCGCCGCGCCCCTCGCAGCTGCTGGTCTTCCTCAGGACCTCTTCCAGACGAGCAAAGAGCCAATCTCTGCCAACGAAGGCCGTCTCGGCCGTGATGCCAGGCACTTCGAACAGCAGCGGCTTGAGCATAATGTCAGCCTGTTTGAATGGCACCAGTCGCCCTGGGAAGAGAGAGAACAAGAATGATTGCAGTGTGACAAAGGTGAACAACGATGTGCAACTTGATTTGATTTGATTTGATTTGATTTGATTGGATTGATTTTGAACATGAAAGAAAATAAGAAAATTAAAGGGATACAAAAACCAAAACATACGAAAGAAAAATTAAAAAACATATATAAATTTACAAAATGGGATAAGTAAACAAACACCAGTGAAATATGCATCAAAAAAAATATTACACATGTTCGAAAAGGGGAAGGAAGAAGTAAGAACTAATGTGTACCTACCCCCAAACTTAAATAAATATACAAACTTATGAACTAAATTAAGTTAATACGATTAGATGACAGAAAACAGAAAACAACAAAAGACAAGTTATTTATTAATTAATATTTATATACTTATACTTATATACTCCTAATATATATTCCTAATATTATTTATTATTATTCCTAATACTTGCTACGTGATTGCGTCGCGTATGACGTCACGCGTCATGTGACGGAGCGCGCCTACTCCAGGTGGGTTC
>NW_027466055.1:1017500-1157500 GCF_046127955.1 Nelusetta ayraudi | reverse complement strand
TTTTAACAAGGGTAGCGCTGCCACAACGCTGAGGTATTGTATTGAACAAAGAGATAGGAACATCATGAATTTTGTTTTGCGTAACACTTTAAGAATGTGCAGATTATGTAACTTTCTCTTAACCCAGCCACACGTTTGACCACCGTTCACCAGCAGAGTGCGAAAAATGCCTAAAAATCCGCAGTGACCCCCATCCTCCTGACTGCTACTCAAATTAACATTTTCCCTTTTGTGAATAATAATTTTTTTTTTCTTTCATTTTAGACAGGATCTTAAAGACGTTTTAGTGAACATTAGTGAAAATAATATATCCTTTTTTTTAGCTTTTAAAAAAATATGAGACATATGAGATAAAAATTTTGCTTTGAGGCTTTCAGGGGGTCTCTTAGGTTAATCGGGGGGTTCCAAGCTGCCCAGACGCCCATGTATTTCGCACACTGGCCACTACCGTCTTTGGCATCAAATTGAGAGTATGGATGAAAAACTGCGCCATTTTTAGAATAAGCTCGGCTCTTAAGAGCACATGGGACTTGCTCTGGATTACCCAGTACACCATGATATATCCCTGATGCAAAAATCAATCGAAGGCTGCAAAAGCTGCAATTAGGACGAAGGGGAGTGGATCCCTGCAGACTGGAGAATGTGGAACCCCTTCCAGCAGGTAGAGGAGGCTCAGATGGAAACATGGAAATCAGAGGTTACAGAAACCCGCCGTGCGAGAGCCGAAACGCAAACTCTGGAAGTGGAAGAACCTCCGCGGCGAGAAGATGAAGAACAGTCTGCGGCGGAACAGTGTGAGGGAGGTGTGGAGTGGGATGACGAAGGCTGCTGACAAAAGAGAGGCAGGCCAAGTGGCTGGGTGGACTGAGGATGCGGAGACAGAGTCTGGGTTCTCAGCCAGTACAGACATCAGAATGGCTCATCTCTGACTGGACCGTGTTTGCCACCCGCTGTTCCACACTCACTGCCCACCTTTATGTTTGCCTCGCTGTGAACAGCGCGCTCCATTAGACCGAAGCCTCTCAGCTGCACTCGCTGAGCCCCCCAGCGTCCCTGATGGCATCCGCCAAAGAAGGCTCCAATCACTTGAAACCTCTGTCTGCTATCGATTCTCCAACCCCGTATTCAACCTTAAAGCAAGGCTGTGACATTTAGGGCACAGCTATGATCACTTGGTGCAGAATAAGATCAAACCCTGCACCACTCCCTCATCTCCTTTAGTCTCACCGTTTTAGAATTTCTGTACAATACTGGTCATGATGTCATCGTAAGAAATTCCTTCTTTTGCATTACTGTGTCTTGGTCAATGTACAGCCAATAACAATAACGACAATGCGCAAACTATTGCGGTGATCATGGATCACAATGCAACCATCAGGGACAAAAACCAGTGCAATGTATCCAAAGGTGCAATGTTGATACAAGCAGCGTTGGGTCAGAAAAGGAAAAATACAAGAGAAGAAGTCTGTCCATCAGAAGGCTCTTGTGGAAATACATTTAGCTACGTACGTTTAGCCAGCCAAAGTCACCGGTCATTGGTGTCGCCAACAATTTAGTTGACCACCAGTCAGCTGAATTGTTCTTAGGTGTACGCGTGAGTGCGAATGGTTGCTTGTCTTTCTATGTGGCCCTGTGATGAACTGGCGCCTTGTCCAGGGTGTCACCCTGCCTTCACCCACAGACAGCTGGGAGAGGCTGCAGGGTTGCCCACGCAACCCTGAGTGCAGGAAGAAGCGGGTATAGAAAATGGATGAATAGGCAAATGTATAGCAGTTAGTGCCATCTAATGGTAACTA
This sequence comes from Nelusetta ayraudi, assembly GCF_046127955.1. Lineage (NCBI taxonomy): Eukaryota > Metazoa > Chordata > Actinopteri > Tetraodontiformes > Monacanthidae > Nelusetta > Nelusetta ayraudi. Next base: position 1,155,704 of record NW_027466055.1, on the reverse strand, counting down.
GGCCTACTACTCGCTGATTGCTGTTTTCAGATGAGCCACTTTATCTCACAACATTCTGATCAAAGCTGCAATATGGGGTCAGAATCATCAACTCCAAACAAATAGGCCCCTTCTTCTGTAAATATACATGCCTGTTCTTGGAGAATTTTGAAAAAACACAATTACATTTTTGCGACTTTTATCACACTCGAAACATACACAACATACGTACATGTATGTATCTTCTATTCTATTTCAAACCATTGGATCCCTTTAAATGTTTCACACTGGTCCTCTGACCTGATGCTGCTTTGCATTAAACATGTAATACAAAGGTTGTCTTTATACTGTATATGTACAGACAAATGTACTTTTTTTCTCAAATGCATTTTTTTTTTATTTTATTTTCTATTAATTAACCTTCAGACACACAGTATGACTGACTACACTATGGCACCGTCTTTAGTGTGTACGGGCTAAAACTTTGCCGTCCACGTTGCTAAGCGGCTGGCTATATCTCTACTCTGAATTTCATCAAGAGAGCCTAAGTGAAAGCACCAGATGACAGAGGGAACTGGCAGGCGTTACTGTGAATCCGCTCCTTGGGGAATCTCTTCTTTTGCTCCTGCCACAAATGAACTGACATCTAAGGGAAGAGAAAGAGGCTCGTGCACCAGCAGAGATCGTGACTGTGGAGGGAACAGGGGGGGTTCATTTTGTGACAAGTGGGGGTCTCCCAGGACATTTAGCTGGTGCTGTGTGTATCCAGCCTCAGTGGTAAGTAGAGCACCAACGTGCACTAAGTATGGTCCCGCATCACGAGCACATGATGCTCCTGCGAGGATAAGATGAGGACTTAAGAGAAACGCAAGCAGGAAATCTCTCCCGCGCGTCTTTTTCTTCAATATTTATCAGTCCGTTTACTGATAAAGAGGTCACAGCTGTCACATTCATCTCTCATTTACCCACCTTTGCAACAAATAAGAAAGGAAGCTTTGCGAGTCGCTCAATAGCCTGCTGATTAACGCTTTGCCTCTCGCAGCTTTATTCTAAATTGAGGACATAAACATGACACGCTGGGCTTCTTGCATGCACTATTTATGGCACAGGTTTTTTTTTTGGCTTTGAGTACGAGTAGTGATTTCCAGGAAGTGCAACTCATTAACAAGTGTAAGATGTGGCACTAAGTCAGAACTTGCAGCGTGAACCTTTCCTTTTTTCCATTTCCTGATGTTTCTGATTTCCTCCAGCATAATATCAAACCAGTGTGTGTGTGTGTGTGTGTCTTGTAACACTTCAAAATCCCAATATATTCCAAGAAAACGCAACGTCTGCGTGCAAGAACATGAAGTGAACATACCTGCCACAGAATTTGGACGGGGCGCCATGAGGGAGGACGAGCTCCGTATGTGGTGCTGCGGTAGGGGTCTCTTTGGAGCCGGTGGCGTCCTGTGCTCCGTGATGTCAGTCCTAGGTAAGGCCTCATCTGGCTGGGCGCTGAGATTGTCCCTAGTTAGCCCAGGAGGACAGTCCTCGCTCGCACGGCCCATTACACCAGCGCTGCCCCCCAGGCCTTCATCCTTGGTCAAAACCTCGCTGGAGGCGCTGCGCTCTTCATTCTCGGAGGAACTGGTGATGGTTGCTGTGGGTAACCCCCACCAAGAAAAAGTGGTTTAGATTTGAGAAGGAGAACATTCTGTCTGCAAACCATTTTTAATCACCTGGAACAAAATACCTGAAGCAAAAGAATGCTTCTATTTTCCACATAAAACACAAAAAAACGTTCTTGAAAATCGTCAAAATGAACAGTCTTTCTAGATTTGAACTTTTATTTATATATTAATACAAACTCTACTGAAGTCGGGGGGGGAAGTGTCCTATTTTAAGAGATTCAGACCCATAAGCAACAAAGACAGCAGTGTCCCAGTTTTGACTGGAGGCAGCCGAAGCCTTGAGGCTGAAGTGGCACAGGCGATGTAGGGAAACTAGCTGCAGGGTAGCTATGAACACTTATGTGATGTGGCACAACACGTTCCATCACTATTATGGAAGGAGCAGCCTTGGGTCGACATCGATCACATTTAAGATGTCCATATGTCCACATCCCGCTGGTGAATACTGTTCTTCTTTGAAGATTTCGCTTTTTTGGTCGTTAATTTGTGCATACATGCATGACTCGGGTTTTAAAGGTCCAGGGTGTAAATTTTTTAAAGAAGCCCACCTAATGGCACATTTCATATTTAGTTCACTGTCAGGCAGGCTTCCTTAAAAAATGGTGGTGCAAGATGGCAGCTAACTGAGAGCAAGACCTTTATTGCACTATATATATTATTTTATATATGAGAACTGTTCTAAGAGCAGGAAAACCCAATTACATTTATTGTACTGCGACTATAAACATTTATTAATGTATTTATGGGCAGCGTGTTAAGCTTTCACTATTATAAAAATCTTAAATCAAGACAAATTTTACACACTGGACCTTCAAGTATTCATGCTCTCGAACTGGGCTTCACCAAGTGCAAGAATCAATCCAACCTAATGCCCGGTGAAAGACACAATGGAAAACTGGACCAGGAATTTCAACAAGTGTGCAGCAACTGCAGCAGCTCTCACCTATGATGCCGCTGTCTTTGCTCTCCAGAGTGGAGGTGGGGCTGTGGGTGGGGGGTCCAGGGCTGCTCCCGGTGAGGGCTCCAGCAGCAGGGGCTGGGCTTTTAACAGGGCTGCAGAGGGGCCCACTGGTGTTGGTGCTGGTGCTGGAGCTGCACTGTGGTGAAGGTAAGGACAGGGGCTGAGCCAAAGGCTGGGCTCCAGCACTGGTGCTGAGTGTGGAGGAGGGGCTCTCTGAGCAGGGGGACGCAGTGCTGCAGGTGAACGTGGAGCTGGGACTCCCCCCCAGGGCAGAGGTGTCACACTGAAAAATGAGGGAAGAAAAATGATGATGCATGATGAATGAGGTTTAAACAGAAATGAAGATAAAAATAGCCGAGGAACTCTGCCTGCAAACTAAATGAGAAAAAGAAACCTTCACGGCCCACGTGGTTTTTATGTGTGTGTGTGTGTGTGTGTGCATGCAGTTAATCAGCAATGTAATTTCCGTGCAAAGATAGAAAACCTAGAAAAATATTAAAGCAAAACGTTTCATTTCCTCTCTTGGTGGTGGGTTTCTGCAGGTAATCATTTGAGACACAATGCAAGCTAAAGATAAGAATTGATGTTTTTTTAAATATGTGAAAATGATTATTGCAGATACGTGTGCATGAGCCCCATTCTGGCACTCCAGCACTCCACCAATGACGACTGAGCACATTCTGGCCCCCACGTGATGTCACCAGCTTTGATTACTCAGCTCTCATGTGCGAGATATTTTGGCTCTGATTTCCAGACAAAGAGGCAGACAGAGGAGATGGTCGTCCATCTTTATTTGAATCGGCGCAGACGCCTTTTCTTGCAGCGCTCCAGTCTGTTGAAAGAAAGTGTTTGCCTTCATGTGCACACAGATGAGAAATGTGATGATAATCCCTGTTATTTTCTTTCACCCAGCCTGACTCTCTCACGGCTTTTCATGATGACGCTCGAACATACTATAAGCTTCACTAAACGTCGCCGCACATCCATTTCTCAGTTCCAAACAAAGGTTAAAATGAAATGTGAACACTTTCCACAACTGATGGGGTCTCTGTGTCAGTATGGAGAAAAAAAACCCAACCGAACCCGACGCATCGAGCTGAACTTCAAAATTCAGAATGGATGGAAACTGAGGGAAATTACAAATGATTGAAATGGCATTGGAGAAATGGACAGGACTTTTAGAGACGTGGACATGCAGCACGAAAAGCAGTGTAGAAAAGCCAGCTTGCACTTCGAGTGCTTCACAAAATGATTTGACATCCACCCTGCGGCAAGATTTACGCCACCACTTCCATAAATTTGGTAAGTACTCAAGTTTTTTTCTATGTTTCTGTAATAAATAATACACCAATATGTACTGTAGTTCTTTATCTAAGTGACATTCCGAATGCTAGTATGATTACGACTGAAACGCATATTTAATCATACTTACTTTTAAAAAAAAAAAAAAAACAGAAATCACATCATTTGTATTTCTTCACTGAGATGCCAAATTTGAATTATTTATTCAGATTTCAGAACACAGGAAAAAAAATTAACGTTTCGGTCGTTGAATGTTATGCTTGGCAGGGACAAGCCCACTGAGCTCAAATTTAGGTGTGAACAGGTGAATTAACAGGGCTATATTGTTGTTAATACTTTGTTATTTGCCTTACAAATGAATATACATTTTTTTGGTTTTAACCAAGTTCATGAAATAATTCTTTCTTTAAATCTTAAGGAATTTGTCAAGTACTGCAGCTGAGAGGATGGTTTGGTTGTCCCAGTTTCATCGTTTAGTTTGGCATGAGTCTTTACCTCGGAAACCTTTGTCTGGAATAAAGATAGTTTGCATGTTTGACTTTGATTGATCGATTGATTTGATTGGTAGAGATGATTCTCGATTTTTTTTGGAAGATAGGTTTGTTCTTGTTCTTGAAGGAAGGAATATTTTTCAGATTACCAACCAGCCAACCTGTGCTCGCCATTCTTTCCTCTCATATAGATGTACTCCTGTGTACCAAGGTAATGTCAAAAGAACCATCCCTATGGCAACGGCACAAGTGTCATTACACGCATGTTTTTCAAAGAAATGAAAGGTATTCGTTCTTTCAAAGATTCCTTGTTGCTGTTTGACCAGATGCATCTCAGGGTCCACTCAATCACGACGGGACTTTCCTGTAGCACATGCTGAATGGAGATGAGGCAGCAGAGTAGAAACAGCCCTCCTTGAAATTCCCTTTATAACCAGAGCCTCATCTATCTTGGCCAGGACAACCCACATTCCCCATATGAGCCTTGCTATCGCTGTGAAACTGACTGAATCTGGAGTTCAGGTGGGAAAATGGGGCTGAGAAAATGGGCCAAGGCTGAGCGACACAACAGCACAGGCACTGAGGCATATTAGTGCATACTTTTGACCGAACACGAAAGGGTTAAAGTAATAGGGCAGCCAATACAGGGACTGAGCTCAGCTGATGCATAGCAACAACATGAATAACGCAATGGGCATGGAATGGAAATACGCATTCACCTCTTTTTTTAGATACCATTACGTTTTATATCGGAACAATGATATTTGCCGTCAAAAGCACTTTCACCTACACAAAGGCAGTCCTAATTATAGTTGCAGACAAAATCCTGAGCAAGTTAAAAGCAGAGTCTTGTTCCATAAATCATCCATTTACCCTGCGGTGTAGGTGGGGGTGGGGAGGGGTGGGGTGGAGAAGGGGGGGGCTGAATCAATATGCTGACCTACCTTCTTTTCCCTCCTGTCCTCCATAGGTGTGCTGTCAGTGCCTTGCGTTACGTCTCCCAATAAGAAGCATAGTCTGGTCATCAGTTCCTGGCTAGAAAGGGAGGAGCCCTGCTGGGGCTCCACGTGGAGATCTGCGGGACGCACACAGTCGAGAACACGCGCGTTAACAAGCGGACGGACGGACAGAGGGAGACACAGGCAGCCAGACGAAACCGACATCTGACCGACGCTCTCGTTCCGGCTCAGCTGCCGTGCGAGTTTTCCCCAGCCGGCAGCGTCGCCGGCGGACTGCGAGAGACGTATGCGAGCATCCACAGGTCAGCGCAGCCGCCAGCTGCCCTGGTAATGAATGCACGGACAGCGGCTTCTCCGGTCCCTCGTCAAGGCAGCGGCGAGAGGTTGTGTGAGGTTGCGAGTTTTTTCCTGCACACACACACACGCACACACGCCTGCCAGGTGTCCTCAGTTAGAAGACGTTGTTTGAATTTCAATGAGCTCCCTGCCGATTCCAGAGAAGGAAAGGAGGAGGAACAGAGGAGGAGGAGGAGGAGAGGCTGGGCCCTGCCTCCGTCACTGCTCCTTGATACATCGGCCGACACCTTCCATGTGTTGCGCACATCTATCACGGTTTAGGGCTCCCCGATGCTTTGACCTCCAACCCACGGCTCGGCCAGGGTTCGCGCTCTACCTCTGCCGAGTCAGCCGTCGGCAGGAGCCCCCGCAGCTCGACTCACGGCTCCGACGCACCGAGCAGCGTTGACATTCCTCCCTCCGTTCGCACGCCTCGCCCGCCCGCCCGCCTGCCTGCCTGTGCCACTGCCAGCTGGGTAACGTGAGGCACTGAGTAGGCAATATTAACAGGGTGGCAGGACATGAGCGGTTTGCAGGAGCAGGCTCACTCCTCCTCAAAGAACATCTTTGCATTTTTTAGTCATCACATTCGTTTTCGCACTCCCCTCCGGCATTTTGCTCTCATCTAGTCGTGCTGGCTCGGGCCCTGAAAAAAGGGGTAATAGGGAAATCCTAGCAGTGCGTCGCCACGGCTTTTAAATTCAAGCCAAGCTTTGAGAGGATCAAGGTCAATATTGAGAGCCGAGCTTTGTGTTCCACAAAGCACCCCAGCCACAGCTCCGGTCAATACCCCCCCTTTACACTTGGCAGCTTGGGAAGAGAGGCTGCTGGAGATTTGGGCACGGGCGAGATGGAGGTTGCTCAGGAAAAAGGTGGGAGGAGAGAAAACTTTGCATTTAGTCAGCAGAGCAGCAAGATCCAATGTGGAGTAACGCGAGGACACACTGAATGTCCAGTGCTATTCATCAAACAACATAGCAGTTGCTATTGGAAACAGGAAGCTGAGAGGTGCTTGGCAACCAGGATGAAAGATCCTTCATAAAATCTGCACCGCTTAAGGGTAGCCCTGCGGTCCGAACTGACTGACATCACTGCATTTTCACAGTAAGTGCCTTAATGTGACCTTTATAGCCCAAGCAGCACAGGCATTAATTAGGGAATACACTCAGGTGAAACTATAATAAGACAAATCCACTTCTGACCACCGCATGAGCAATTGCATACACGCTGTCCCTGCACACATAAGAGGACAAACTTCTTGTCCAACAACATGGACGCGTCGTTAGAAACCTGCCACACAAGACACACTTTCCCCTGATGTCTTATCAGTCGGATCAGTCGATCCCCACTCACCTCTGTCCCGTCCCTTTTATTCAGCATCCTTGATCAATACCTGGACGGCGGGGGGAAATGGATGCTAAAGCACACACCCACTCGCTCCTGTTCTCACCTCTTTGGTCTGTCTTGCCACGACACGAGGCAAAGGCAGGAGGGTCTCTTGCGCTGGAGGAGCCGTCCACATATTCCAGCCTCCCTACCCGTCCTTTGGCCACAGCAGAGAGGGAGACAGCAGCGGGAGGGAGAGAGTGAGAGAAGGAGGGAGGGAGAGCATGCAGGGGTGGGAGGGAAGGAGGGATTGAGGGTGGAGATAGAGAGGAATACGAAAGAAAGTGTGAGAGAGTGGAAGAGAAAAAAGACAGCGAGGGCGAGGGAGAGAGAGAGAGAGAGAGGGAGAGAGAGAGAAAGAGAGAGAGATTAGGTTCCCCAAGATGAGATCTGTGGTGCAGAATTTGAATTGTGTCCCCGGAGTATAAAGCAGTATGTACAGAGAGAGAGAGGCGTGCAGCAAACTGTACAGTAATCACTGAGCCGTGGGTGTTTATCTATAATATATTAACATTGCTAATGTGTGTGTGTGTGTGTGTGTGTGTGTGTGTGTGTGTGTGTGTGTGTGTGTGTGTGTGTGTGTGTGTGTGTGTGTGTGTTTGCGATAGCGGTGCACTCGAATCTGTGTGTGTGGGTGTGTCTCAATTTATGCAACAAGAACATCTGACGGTTCTTGAAAGTGACTATTCTTTGAGAACAGCGCAGCGACAGCGACGGGTTCTTGGTAAATTCTTCTTAATCAAGGTTTTCTCAGTGTTGGAATCTTTGATGTGAATCAAATGGCACAATCAAGTGCAGTCCAATATATGACTTTTTCTGTTTTGAGGGAGCGCTTGGGACACAGCCTCCACAGCGATGACTCCTGACTTTGACGTTTCATTTTATTTTTTTTAGGCATTTGCGAAAAGAAAAAAAAAAATCATGGTAGTGCAGCATGCAATGAAATGTAAGAGGACGTTTTTTCTGAATGGGTGATCCTGCAGCAGGACACTGCCACCTACTGCTAAAATAAAGGAGAGCTGCCCCGTAATAAAACAAAACGGTGTGAGTGCAGGCTTTGAGACGACAGTTTCAGCACCACAGTTGACAAGGTCCAGTCCTTCTAAACCCCAAAAAATAAAAAAACATAAATATTTCAACTTTAATTATTTTGACCATGAGAATAATATTTATTTTGGTTGGATAATCCTTGAAAATGCAAAGACCAATACATTTTTTTTTTTAGTGAAATACACCTTTAAAATGACATGTTTCCTCAAATATCGTTAAGTTCGCTAGGTGGCGATGTTGTCAAAACTGAGGGTCTTTGATCGTCAACCCTACAAGTGTTGCACCCAGCTTAGACGTAGAAATGACTGCGATACAAAAGAGAATTCAACCAGTTAAGAATTGAGCTTTACATCCTGCATCCTCGACCCTGAGTGAAGGAGAAGCAGTGATTGAAAATAGATGGAAGAATAAATGGAAATTATTCTATTGTTTTAAGATTAATACATTTAATATATATGCAAATTCTGATCATCCCTCCCCCCCCCCCCCCCCCAAAGCATCGTGCACATTATTTCACTGAACTAAACTCATCATTTATTGCAGAGGACTGAGGAGTGCTATGGTCCTCAAGCTGCTTTACTAATGGTCAAACAGACATGACTGTGCCACCACTAAGTTTGAAGAAAAATCTTGGTCCTTGTCAGACACAAGGCAGGAATGCAAAGAAAAGACTATTGCGGAAAATCCAACCAGAAAATCTCCGTTCACTTTTTACGATGGTTTTAGAACCTGCCACTAAAATTTTCACAGCTGATCACGACTTTAACGATCCAAACCAATGCAATCTCATATTGTCATACTTAAGAAATCCACCCACCTAATTAGCGTCCCTCACCATAAGTTATCTTGTTCAATCATTTACTCTGACAGTCTGTCACAAGGCTCGGGGCCCTGGGGGCACGGCCAGTATGCTCATGTATTTTCTGTCACATGTATGGAACAGCTGAATGCACAGAAGCTCCTCGCTAATCAAGGCGAAGGCATGAAAGTGTTCCATTATATTTGCAGCTATTCCCTGATGCGCTGCTTCTTCTCACTCCAAGCTGCTCATAATGAGGCAAGTGCGCTGTTTGTACGTCACCACCACGTTGTTTGAATTTCAACCCACCTGTGAACCTACTGCACGAATGGGTGGGGACAATGTCAACCTGGCGAGGCAGTATGGGAGACGATGGCAGAGAAATTGACACTCCTTTGGTCAGTCTCTTCATCCTTCCAGTGTCTTCGCCGCAAATATGCTCGTGGAAATGAGAAGGGTGGCCACAGCCGCTCCTCTGCAAGGTGCTGTGTGTGTGTATCTCACCACCTACAATGGAAAGACAGGGAGGTGTACAGATGGACAGGCGGGTAAGGAAGCTAGTAAACAATGAAGATTTGTTTTACATATTTTGTCTTGGAGGCTCGGTGAAGTGATGGTGGGACCGCAGTGCCAGAAGAACTGATTAAATAGATGGGATCTTATATTTCAATCAAGCGCTTAATGACTCCCCCGTCCACCAAATTGCAGCAGCTGAGCCTCATTCTGTATATTCAATGAGTCACGGTGCAGTAGAATAACCAATGCTGGGTGATTGACATGTTTGTTTGTTTTTTTTTAATTATTACTATTATTCTGGGTTACCAACACAGCAAATTAGGATTCAAGGTCCACCAATAAATTTACAATAGTACAAATCCTGATGATATGCTGACAAAGAAGAGAAAAAACAGTTGAGCTATAGATCCTGTGTTCACACTGCATCCCTTTGATGAGAGTGACACACTTCTTTATCACTCTGCTCTTTCTTCCAAGGGCAGAAAATTATGAAATATTAATGGGCAACATGGTTGCTCCAATATTGAGCTCTGCTTATGTTCAAATACTGTATCTGTGCTGCACAATCTTACACATCCACTACACTGTGACGTGTTCTTTGCGTCAAATCAGACAGCGTGGGATCAGCTGAGCTTCCACATTCGCCCACCACACAATCTGTTTCGAGACACAACAAGATGTGTGCTTAAGTTGACATGTTTGTCTCACTCAGATGTATCCCTCCCCAAGCATTCTTCCAAATTCAGTGCGCCCTTAGTAGGCCAGAGTGTTTCTAACCCACTCTAACTTCTCTTGACACACTTAGACGCAAGCAGCGGGACACTGTGTGAAGGACAGAACACACTGATGAACTGGGCTAATTGGAGTGGCTCTACTTATATCACCCAAGAGAAGAAAATCACCTCAATATTGGCTAATGTGCACAACACATGCCGGCAGTCATACAGTCAAAAAACACTGAATTTTACTGTGTGTTACTAAGTTGACATGACACAGTCTTAAAAAAAGAAAAAGAAAATAAAGACAAAAATGGATTTAGTCTGATTTATCTCTCACCTGGATGTCTTCGGTTCTTATTCCCTCCTTGTTTCCCCCCATCCCTCTTGTTTCCAAACACTGCTCTGAACATGGTGAAAGACTGAGAGGAAAAAATCAATGCAAAATCCATTCAGACGTTTAGACACCTTGGGTTCCAGCTTGATTAGAACATGACTTTAAAAAAAAACAACAACAAAAAAAAACACACTGATGACTGATTCTCGTCAAATAGTTATGAATATAAATTAGTGATGCAAATAGACTGATGCCATGTCAAAAAGCTAAAGTCTAAATGTACCTGTTGTTAGGTTCGCGGTGCCGGCATGTCTTGACTCGGTTCCGTAGAGGCTGCTGGCTGGAGGCGGACGAGTCGACTTCGTCGCTCGGAGTCCAATTAAGAAGTGGCTCGATACGTCACCTCGGTTAAAGCCAAGCACCACACGGGCATGCGCGACGTTCACGTGTCTTCCATTTGAGCCGCTGTTGAGCTTTGACTCACTACTTTAACAATTCACAACCTAAATTCTAAAGAATGCACACGCTTTTGTCTTTTTTTTTTTTTTTTTTTTTTTTTTTTTTACATGATTGGACTTTACTAAAATAAAACAATAGAAAAGAAAAAGAAAAAACTACAAACAAGCAAATCCCACAAAAAGTCAAGAGCACCTTGCTGACGGGCACTGTTGCTCCAAATAAAAATAAATAAATAAGTAAATAACACACGCAAACGCACACGCGCGCACGCACGCACAAGCTTCACTACACTTTGCGTCATCTCAAGTGTTAACACTAGATGGCGATAAGGTAATTTCGCCTAGGTTCCCGGAAGTGGGCTGTGACCATGTGACCGGGCAGGCGGCAGCAGCGGTGTATTTAGCCTGGGAGCGGGGAGCTAGAGGTCCTTTCCGAGACCTTCCTTTGAGGAGCCAACAGCAGCCACAAAGTATCTTTGGCCGTGATGGAAGACATCCTCCACGGCGTGCTCACCCCTTTATGTGCAATGTGCGGTAGGTATTATTCTTTTGAAGCAGCACATTCGTAATCGTTAGATAAACATTGACTCCTGACTCAGTCTCTGGATAATGTGGTGGACACGTGTAACGTGAGCTAACGCTAGCGGTAGCCACTTCCCATACCGTCAGCTTTGAGTTGTTTTAAAGGGTTAGTAAATTATGTTAAAAAAAAAAAGATAACCAATGCTACACTTGCACAAGCGCTCAATAATAGTCGCCCTTGCATGATGACTTTTGGTTTGACGGACACGTTTTTATCTGTCGCCTCGGAAATGCCTCCAGTATTTCAAGACGACTACAGCAGAGTTGCTCGCTAGGGCGTTGGTAGACTTAAGAAATTGAAACCATCATGTTCAAGCCTTGAGTTATGAAGATGATAAACTTTTCTTAAATTTTGAACTCAGTCGTTTGTAACTTCAGTCACAGCTGTATTTTATTTTTATTCTATACTTTACCCATTTTATAGACACTCATTTCTCGCACAGTGCCATGTCCTAACAATGTGATGTAGCGTTTATTTCTTTGAATCTCTCTCCTGCAGACTTGGATATAATGTGCTGGCCACCTGACTGAGCCGCTCGGGTCATCATGGCTGTCTAAGCTTTGATTAAAAAAAAACAAAAAACAAAAAAACCGTTACGGTTGTGGTGTTCCTGCAAGACGTGACCACTGGCAGGACACCGAAAGAGGTCGTCCTGAGACCAGGAAAAGGACGGCACCTTCTGCATCAAGCAAAGATGTATGTAAAGTCTTCACAAGTTGACTTAATTAAGACAAGCAGCATCTTTGACAGCCTGGACTCTCTGCTGTGAGATATTCTGGGTTTTAATATTTCAGATGCAATAATAAATGTCCCTGCGCTTTCTGCACGTCTTTTTTGTGACGTCTCGGATTGAATATGGGAGGATATATCTGATATGACCACTTGGTTTTTGTTCTGTGTCTTTAATAAACACAATAATTACATGTGCATAAGATGGTTTATTCACTATGTCACGATGCCTTTTCAGGTTTAAGCCTGGCTGATAAACCTGGCTGAGGAAGACGAGAGCAGTTGTGAAAGATGCAGCAGGTAGGTTTTCATGATTGTGCTGGTTGACGTCACGTTGCATCCTCTGATAGACCTGAAGCAGGCTTCATTGGCTTCTGGGTTTGCATACAGATGCTAAAACAAGTTTGCCTCATGTTTTCTGACTGCTAAATGCAGTAGCAGTACAGGTTGAATTGAGGAAGACATGCGTCTTTCATCGTTAATGACAAATTACATTGAGTTCAGTTCTGTTTTCAGTTGAAGTTTGGACTGTCATTCATTGGTTGCCACACGGTTCAAAGCCCACTAAGTTGCCTCATGAAAATTCACAACTTGTATACTTAAGGTGTTCAATATTTCTTCCAGATTAGCAAAATGCTGAAGATGCACAAGTTGGACAAGTGAAACGTCACTCACTCCCTTTACCTTGAAAAGCTGTCTCTGTTTCTTTGTTGTTCTTGTACCAAAATAATTAAAAGTTTTACATTTGATGTGTATACTCTTGTCTTATATAATAATCATAAAAAACAAACTAGAACCTAATACATCCTTATTTTTACCAGGCTAGTTTAGTCAATCCATTGATTTAAACATTGACAGATTTAGACCTAAGAGCTGTTGTGGCTGTCACACAGCCCTTAAAGTAGCACAACTAGACTAGTTTACAACTTGAATTGTGGCGCTTCTGTTTGCATTTCAGAGCGCAGTGGCAACAGAAGTTGAAAATGTTGTGAATTATGATTAATGGAGGAAAATAAACTTTTACTGGTTGGTTGGCCCATACATGACATTAAGGCAATCCCTGCAGAGAGTGAGCAAATTGGAATGGATTTTACTGTGCATTGTTGTTTGCATTATACATTATGTTAAACTTTTAAGAGAAGCAATGATTTAAAGTGATTGTGTTTAACCACGTGCCTCAGTGCAGTTGATATGGACACGTGAAGGATTTTCCCAAAACTAAAATGGAAGATGAGAATGAGTCGGTCTTAAAAAAAAAAAGAGTTGATTCCTATTCTAGTGAAAGGATTTGATCATTTGAATATTTTTGAACAAACCTTTATTGCATGAGACTAAATTAGCAACAGCATTATTAGTGCAAAGACACCTAATTTACAAGATAAAACAATAGATCCAGACAAATTCCTTTACAACAATGCTGCTGAATTATTTCCAGGTACAACTGCAAAAACTATTCTAAAAGTATCAATAAAAAAATGAAATACAAAATATTAATTGGAGACACACCAAGCCAGTCTTGTCTCGTCATCTGTAACACTCTCCCGGTGCATCAAGAAACTGAACACTGACCACAGTTGCGACTTAAATGGGATAAATAAATTCAAAGATTGGTAATCTTTTCTTCCTCCAGGGGGAGCTAAAGATGTGACAGACAACCATAAGGTGATTGGGCGTCCTTACTCAAAAAATCTCATCCCCAATTTCATCATGTTTCTTTTCCAAAATAAGATAAAAATCTTCGACCTGCGATGCATTTTGAGAGGGGTTGTGTGAATATCTTCTCAACACTTGTAAAGTTATTCATCCGTCTTTTCCTCCCCTTGGTAATGTCTGTATTCTGGCCTGAGCTCCCATGTGTTCTTGTGTGTTCCCTTCACGTTGTAGACGCCAATATCACGCAGGATTTCCTTCAAGTAAACCTGAAAGAAAAAACATTATTCATGATGATTTTTTAAATGATACAAATACTTATTCTGAATGATTGGAGCCATTGTGGCCTTTTTCTTTACAATTATCACCAAAAATCTGAATCGTGGATGCTTACCACCGGCTGTTTGGTGATATCCACCAGGTCTTTGATGTTGTAGTACTGGTGCTTCTCAAAGGCAGAGAACAACATGTCCAACACCTGCTGTTTGTCTGCTCTCGCTCTTTTGCCCTCCTCCTTCTTTTTCCTCTCATACTCAAGCTGCAGCAGAAAGCAGACACAGATCAGTCACAGTATCACATGCAGGTCTGCATTTTCCAATAAGCTTCATACAACAATCACAGTAGTTTCCTTCTTTAATACTTGATTCATAATTAGATTTAACAAACAAATAGCAATGATGTTGCAAAATCTTACACTTAGAAGTGATGTTAAGGTAAGTAAAAGCAGAAATAGTTTAGATCTTGACCAGAAATTGATAAACTATGGTTAATATTATTTTTGAATACGCTACAAAAATACATTTTACAAGCAATTACTTACATTGTATGTATGGTTAGCAACAGGTTTGTAGTTGTTGGTGACAGGACTTTGCAGCTGCTGTGACAATCTGATTGGCTTGGCGGACTCTTCAATTTGTAACCTGCAGGGCCATGACAGTGATCTTACTTGGTAGCCAACAGCAGTATCCACCACTACTCAATCTCGCAGTATCAGTGTTAATCCAACTAAGAGAGATTTCCATGAACACTTACTTTTTCAGCCTCATGTAGCTTTCATTAACAGCAGGTCTGCACTCAGCTCGTTGGACCACCACTCCATCCAAGGCTATTTTGTCTGTGAAAGACATGGTCATCTTATCAGTACAATTTAAAGGCTCCACCCAATAAGTGTTCTGAGCTGCACATTTTAATGAAATGTTCACAAGACACGAAAAAGTCAACGGTGCAGTGTTTCACTGTTATTTTAAGGGCGCATCATCAAGACAGTAATACGCGCCTACACAACGCCTGTGCACTCCACTTGATACACACTCAGATTGATGTAAGCATGGACAGTTTGCTGGCGCACTTTCACTATCAGATCCATTTCTTCTGAAGAGAAGTGTTTGCTTCCCCTACTTGGCCAAGGAACGAGCGCACCTGGCTCTTAACGGGAATGGAAGATGACAGTGTGATTGGTTTATTGCATGTTACCTCAAAGACAAACCCATGATTAATGAGGAGGCGAAAGGCAACATTTTGCACCTTGATCACCAGCAGGTATTGCTTATATTGAATATTCAATGTTCTTGCCAGATACTATAAAGCCACTAGCTACAATATTATGAATACTCGCAGTTACACTGACATGTAAAATCTTGCTATAGTACAGAATTGTGCTCGAAAAAAAAAAAAAAATCAAATCCCAGCGTTCATCTCGATGGAGATTTAAAGAAACCATTTGGCCAAGAACTCACACATGCTCTACTTCAAAGTTCAACACACTGGACAGTGGACTGGATTACATTTTGGTTTTACACTGGTTTTGAGTGATCAGGTCACAAGTCAACATCAAGGTGAAAGCGGGAAAAAAAAAAAGCAATCGATTGGGATGATGAGGGAAGATGCTTGTAGTCCAAAGTGTCAAGCTACCTACCGATGTGGTCTGAGACATAGTTCACAAAGCACTTAAAGCAAAGTCAACAGTGATCCACATCAATATGCCTCTGATTATGGGTGGGGAGGGTTTGCATTCTCCAATGCCATGCATGAGAGAAAGCACATCAGAATTTTTACAAGGCAGGCAGCATTTTCACACTGACCATGAATACCGCAAAGTATGTTCATGTCTTGTTGTGATGTGTAGTTATTATAATTAAATGAATAAATAATTGGTAAAATAAAACAGGATGCATGTTGCATCAACTGTTTACTGTTGTGGCACTATATATATATAATATAGCGCTTGAAGTGCCTGGATTGCAATAAGTGATTTTGTATAAAGAGGTTGGGAGCGAACTGCTCTTGTTGGCCTGCACCTTTGGAGGATGACTGAGGTCAGTAAATGGCAACTTGAAGCACATGCAGGTCCGCATACAGTGTGAACCGTTAATGTGATGATGGTGGAAAAAGAAAATGTTTTCTCAGAGAATTTCATATTCTCCGTTCAAGTCACACAAAAAAATCATATTGTCATGCAAATGAATCAGGAACTCTCTCGTGAGGTGAGTTCCTCACAGTGAAACCATGTTGCTGTATTGGAAATAATAATTCCTCTGTTTTTCCTTTGAAGTCCACACGTGCAGCAAACCAAAAGCAAAACACACTGGACACTGAACCTTGTGAAATTATTAAAAGTCGTAACGCAGTCACAACATTCAATGTAATATAAAGTTATTTTTTAACCAAATAATCAAATCCCCAAATCATCACATCATCAACAAACTGCACTTGAAAGAAAATTATACAAATTATAAAATAACTTCAAAAATGTATGGTATCATTATTGGTCCTTTATCATTTATTACTTTTTCAAATATTTACTTTTCATACTGGGCTCCTGTTGAACAGTGTTGCACAATTTGTGAAAAAAAAAATCTCTAAATGTCCAGCAAACAGCGCAGTTAGGTTTCTATTTACAGCCTCCAATGCTAAAGTTAGCTTTGGGGCTTGTTGTGAATCACAGAGCCCTTTGTGACATCACAAAGGGCTAACTTCCAGAAATGTGAGTTTTACCACACATTTTCTGAAAAGCAGAGAAAAAAATGGGACCCCTTTTCAAGTCTGGGGAGTTGACTGACAGGATACATGTATTTTTTGAAAAAGATGTAAAAACAAGAATTAAATTGAGAAATAATTGGACCTACTGGGATTATTACGAGCTTGCACCGCTCTTATCTCACCACAGACTCCTTCACGGCTGGCTACTGAGATTCAAATTAATAAAGTTTATGCAAAGTAAGAATCTTCTTTTATTTCTCACTAAGTGGCCGATAAGCAACATTAACCAAAAACCAGACGAGTGGGGACAACTTACGTACGGTCAGCAAAAAAACCCATCAAAATGATCAACACTGGAAAAAAACAAAGTAATCAAAAAAGAAAAGCATCCAGCGTGTCTGATGCCTGGTGAAGTAATGTCACTCAGTGGCAAAGCAGAGGACTCACCTGGACCTGACCCTGCCCCAGAACCTAGGCTGCTGCCATCAGATCTCTCTTCTGACTGGCCTACAGGAGGGGAGGGATGGTAAACATGACAATAAATGGAGGAGAAGGGAGGTCGCACAATCAAAACCACACAAGGGTTTAGTCTCACACAAAAACCTTTGATTACGCGGAGTTTATTCTGCACAGTCCAACGACTATACACAAGTGAGTCTCAGCAAAGCAAGCATGTACGAATGAAAAGCCACAACAGAGACACCTGGTTGCACCACAAGTACAAATCCATGAAAGCGCTGAACAAGTACGGAATTTACAGTATCACCAACACACAGACAAAGACGCAGAAAGAGATTGTTGCCTCGGCTTCCTGTTGCTTTCAGCAGCGATCTTGTGAAAGTTTACAAAATATAAGGATGACCACTATTGTCCCAATAGCAGCCAAAATAAATCACACTTATTGACACTCTGGCACGTTAAAGAAAGCACTGCAGCACTCCAGCACCAAAAACAAAAACGCACAGCTGGCGGAAAAAAATCATACCAAGAAACACATGCACAAAATCAAATCTATCATAGATTCATTCAGCCATGAAGTGATTGGTGTCGATAAATTCCAAAAGGAGTCGTTGCATCTGACCAAATACCCCATAAACCAACTTAATCAATTTCACAAAAATATAAAGGTTACAGTGCCAACAAATGACTGCAATCAAATATCCAAACTAGAAATGATCAACAGAGAATGGATGAAGAAAATCTTCCAACAAACCACCACCAGATTTTCATAGAGTATTCCTTTATTTGCCCTTAATAACAGTTGTGTTAGTTAAATTATGGGAGGATTGTAGGCAGTGTTACCACACAGAAAAGCAAGCAGGGCAAGTGAGAGGAAGGATGTGCACAACAAACACAAACTCCACACAAAGCAGGAATTGTACCTGGGTCCGAGCGCCGATAGGACACATCATAGAAAGCCCAGTACCTCATCCTGGAGCAAAGGTTTTAAAAGCACACTCACCGGATGACGTCTCTGTGAACACGGCCAGCGTCTGACCCCCCACTGTCTGCATGGTGAACGGGTGCTCGCGAGGCGCCGACACAGTCTTGCTTTCTACTCCCCCATAAACCGTGAGCTCCTCGTTCAAAGTGAAAGACACCTGCAGAGAGCACAGATGCTGTTTCATACTAAAAAAAACACAATAACAGTTCATTCGGAACCAGCACAATTTCGTCATTCTAATACACATAAATAAAACGGTTTGATGAAGACATGAATGCAATGAATTCTACTTGCTCCCCTACTTACCTCTGCTTTTCCTTGGTTTCCTTTCCTTTAACATAAAGAAAACGAAAGGAGAATTAAACAAGGTATTCCATAAACAACCTTTAAAAACACAGTACAGCAGATTTGTGCAACTAGGCTGTCGTTTACTCAATTATCAAAAGCTGACCTCCCTGAATCCCGAGTTGGATCAGTCACTAAGCTCTCACTGATATCCTCTACTGTACGTCAGTCTAAGCAGTGTGTTTTATTGCTGTTGCTTTCACATACTTGCAGATTCGGAGTCTCCCGACTTCACCTCTGCCAGTCGCCTTTTCCCATTGTTGAGAGAGATATTTGGGCACCTGCAGCGGGGAAGAGTTTAGCTCTACGAATGCTTTTAAATACTGAAAGGAAATGTAGGGAATAGACTTTGTGACCCAAGGTCCCATCGCGACAAAGATGGAACAACAAACAAACAACGTGGCAATAATGACTTCACTTTCTTTCCTGACACTTCTGTCAGCATTAGCTCTAAGTGGTAACATGAGGTTGAGGTTACTAACCTCAACTTTTAATCAACAACCGCAACATATCAACAAGGTGCCATATCTTTGTAAATGCGACACCTTGTTCATAACTTGTGAACAAATGCTCATTTAGACTGCGAACCAGACAATTTACGAGATCATTTGTGACCAGCCAATATGAGCTACAGCGTAGTGCCTTTCATTGTAGCAGAGCATGCTAAGCTAACATCGCTGGTATCCGTCCGTTTCAAAAGTAAGAACGTATTTAGACATTGATATATTAGCGCCACATTATACAGACCTTTACAAGCCAGACACCTGTGTTCTGCTTGGCACCAGTTAGGTCAACCTCTCCCTTTTCTGACATGCTGAAGTCTTTCGATTTCTGCTAGCCTTGTCAACACACTCGCCTAAAGGATTCGTACTAGCGGCACAAGTACGGCGAGAGGTAAGGTTCAGACCAACGTCGCGGCCTTCATTTTGACGACAAAGCCTCGAACACGATCTAAAAGGATTAAAGACATGTTATTTCTTCCTATCTTGTTTTGTTTTTTTGTTAAAAGAAAACGTTTATTCAACTTTGAGATGCAACTCAATCAGTCTGGTTGAACAATTATAAACAAAGAGTGATATCAAATACATACAATCAACACCTTGCAAAACAACATTTTTTAAAAAATAACAAAAGAAAGAAAGAAAAGCAAGTTTGAAAATGAAACCTAAATAACTGCAGTTTTACAAAATGCTGCAGACAATTTATTGGTCTGTATGGACAAAGCACAAAATGTTTTTAGGCTTGTAGACATTAGCATAGTTCTATGCATCTTGATAAACATCTGTTGCCATCTCGTTTCAGTTACAGATCATTCATATCTATTTATCAGTTGTTATATTATGATATTGAACCATATCAACCTGTGCATTGCCAAATAATGGATCGGGAAACCTATTTTAATACCTGTTACTGTTTGAATAACAAGACAATCTTTTTTGTCAAGTAATTTCATAAAATGTATATCAAAGGACCAAAATGAATATAGATGCATACAGACCTTGATATAACTTCTATTTCATTTACCCTGATGCAGTATCTTGAAAATTACAAGTTTTAGTCCAACACAAAAAAATCTTTAGCATTGCACCAAGACACAGTCCCAACAAATGTGCACATCTACAGTTTATTTACACTTTGCTGAGTAGAATTTAAAACCTAAACTATCACATAATTCAACTCATTAGTTTAAAAAAAACAAAAAAAAACACTGTCTTGTCTGAAAACGTTTTTGAAAAATGCCACCATCCATACAAAAATTTCATTTTGCAAGTCCGATAAGATTTTTTTTTGCAGTTTGCTACAGAAACATCCGATCCTTGCTGTGGGAGAAACGAGTATTAAGCTCCTGAGACTTCTTCAGCAGTCGCTGCTTCTGGGCTTCGTCAAAGCGATTCACCTCCAGATCTGCGTCCCGATCAAACGCCTTCCTCTCTACAGGCTTGTCAGCCTTTTCCTTTGCTTTTTCCTTCATTGTCTTTGCGTGCAAGCTCATCAGTGATTCAGAACGTTTAGAAACCTGATTGCAAGAAGGAAAAAAAAGAAACAAATCACCTGAGTTTAATCTGCATGTATTGTACTTTTAAATGACTTTAAAATGTACAAATGTGGGATAATAGCCCTTACATTATACTTGGAGACTTTCTCTGCCATGTCCAAGTCTTTCCTGGAAAATTGAGGGGCTTCATCTTTCTTTGTTTCACCTTTGTTCTTACCCTCAAGGCGTTCCTAAAATTTGAAAAAAGAGCAATAAAAAATAAGGCAGTAATGCAGAAATACGTACGTAAATGAGTAAATTGTAGTTAGTTACCCTGTCCTTGCGCTCTTTGTCTGCTGGTGTGTCAGTCCAAATAGAGCGATCCTTGTTCTCTGGACCAGAGCGCTTCTTAAAGGTTCGAGCCCCCAAGCCAATGTGCTGCAATTCAGGTGGGAGTTCTGTCATCCATGTTTCTCTGGCCAGCACCTCAGGAGCTTCCTGATTGTACAAAGGAAATAGGAATGGATTTAGGGACAAGACAACTTTGCAATATATATGCAACAATGTTGCATATACATGAGAATTTGTATTTGGCCACATTTGGCCATTTTAAAAATGTTTTTATGGTGAATGTACCTCTCCAGTAAGCTTTTCTTTCATTCTCTGTGCTCTGCGTTCAAAGTCCCTCGCCACAGAATCTTCAACAGCTCCTTTGGATGGCATGGGCCCGATCATATCCTCGTCCTCACTGCTGGAGGAATCGGGCTGGTAGCCTGGAGGCAGGGCAGGGCCCACATCTGCATCCTCATCATCGTCATTATCTTCATATGTGGCTCTACGAAATCCAGGAGGCAGTGCGGGTCCCAGCACAGGAGGTCTGAAAGATTGTCGTGGGTTTACAACCTTCAAAGTGAGCAATATCAGTTACACTTCTTATATCACTGTGAGATATTTTGTACAGCGCAATTGATGACCTTTCCGGTGAGCTCTGTTGTTTCTTGAAGCCTGGTGGCAAAGCTGGTCCAAAGAAACCATCATGGTCTGCTTGCTGTTCCTTTGCCCTGCTTTGGAAGAACCCGTTAATGCTTAATATGTGGTGACACGCATTTCTTCCATGTAAATTCCAGAGACGTACCCAGGTGTGCCTGCAGCTGCGTGTGACGTTTTTGCTCTTTTGGCTGCTACCTCCTGGTCACTCTCATCTGAAGAGCTTGACGGTTCTTCACGTTTGTAACCGGGAGGCAGAGCGGGACCAGAGACTAACGTGGACAGAGACGAGACATTATATTTAAAGAGAAAGAGAGAAGGTGGAGCATTGTAAATGGTGAAACGACAGTTGCTTCCATCTACGTCTCAAAAAATGTAAGAATTTTCCTTTATACTTACATTCTCCCTCGCTATCAGAGTCTTCGTCATAACCCTCCCTTCTGAACATCGGAGGTAAAGCGGGTCCAATTAATTTATCAGACGACATGTTCTACTTCGGCTTAGGGAAAACAATTCTTTACTTAAGTTATTGTGTTCCCTAATGTCTATGTGACCCTGCGCTTCCTCTCAAAACAACACAAAAAACTGAGAAACGATTTAAACTTTACCCCGGAAGTAAACAGTTTCAAGCCGGGATGTTCTGTCAAGTTAATCTTTTAGTTAAAATGGGCACTGGAAACAAAAAGAGGGAATTGCGAAATAAATTGACAAAACTTTTAAAATGTTAGCACGTAAATTGATTTAAAAACTGTTTCTTTGAATTTTAATAGTATGTGTAATATCATTTTCTGTAGTCACCCATTGTGTCGGATCTTATTTTACGCTGAAAAGCCAAATCAGGATATTTAGATAAAATGAATATAATACTATACCAGATATTAAGAGTTTGTTATGGGGCCATTTAATCTGCACCTAAACAGGAAACGTTTATACTTCAACCATGCAGTGAAACTGTAAAAGCAAAATCAATGATATATATAGACCGCCGGCAAAGACGGCTTTACTGGGGAAATTGAGAAAATCATGCTACATATACAGTCTCTCTTCGGGCTATTTTCAGGAAAGAAAAAAATTAGACTCTCAAAACACTGAAAGATCCATATAAGCTTACGGATGATGGTCAAAGGGGAAACTATCTTTACGAAATACAGACGCAGGATTGCAAAATGACGACGCAGCCATGGTCGATCTGATCACACTCCAGCATTGTAGGTGGCGGTAATACACCTTCAAACATTGACTGCTACCCGCGATAAAATAGAAGAAGAAGAAGTGCGAACAACAAAATGTCAATAGCATTCCAGTGAAAGCTGTGGAAATCGGACTTAGTAAGATGGAGAAGACGATATTAAGAGTCTAGAAATTAAATATCATAATTTAAAGGCTATTAAATAAAATTTAAGATGGGTAAAAAGGATAAAGTCGATCGAGGTGAGTTGTTTTTATGGAATCGTCACCCACTACAGTTTTACCAAGCTAGCTTGTAGCTAATGATTTGAAGGGTTAGGGTTAGGGTTAGGGTTTATTTACGTCAAGTAAACATATACACAACCCTAACCCTTATATGGACATTAACGGCATCTTAATTATCTTGATTTTATTTTTTGTGAATTAGTTGAAGTCAAAATCTCTCTTGCATTTCGTCCCTCCAGACAAGAAATCTAAAAAACGAGCGGTTGAAGAGGAAGAAGATGAAGATGAGTTTGTGGGAACCGACTCTCAGGAAGCCATACCTGCTGCTGCAGGGAAACAGGTGGATGAGTCTAGTACTAAGGTGGATGAGTATGGAGCCAAAGACTACCGTGGGCAGATGCAGTTGAAGAATGATCACAATTCACGTCCGCTCTGGGTGGTAAGTTTTGCTTACAATTGATGATTTTACGACATAGGACATGTAAAATAATCTTCTTATACAATATTTCCAAATGTAAGATGAGAACAGTGGAGAAAATTACAGCGCTTTGTCTGATGTGTTGATTTATAATCTCTTTTTGTTCTTTTCAGGCTCCAGATGGACATATTTTTCTGGAGGCATTTTCCCCAGTGTATAGATATGCTCAGGATTTCCTGGTTGCTATTGCAGAACCAGTGTGCAGGCCTAACCATGTGCACGAGTACAAATTAACTGCATATTCTCTCTATGCTGCTGTAAGTGTGGGGCTGCAGACCTCTGATATAGTGGAGTACCTGCAAAAGCTCAGCAAGACGTCCGTTCCTGAAGGAATTGTTCAGTTTATCCAGCTCTGTACAGTGAGCTATGGCAAAGTCAAGCTAGTACTCAAACACAATAGGTAATGCTGTTTGAATAGCCACTCTTTCTTTCTGTCTCCACATTGAAAACCATCTCCTCAGAGCACCCATGTAATCTGTGATGCTTTTACACCTGTAGGTATTTTGTAGAGAGCGCCTTTCCCGATGTGATCCAGCGGCTTCTGCAAGACAAAGTGATCCGGGAATGTCGTCTTCGTACCACAGATGGAGATGACACTGAGCTCATTACTGAGGTCATCCACAGCAAGTCAGCGGTATGCCTTCCAATAATGATTAATACCGACACCAAATTGCGTCACAATAACCTAGTAATTCTGACAGATGGATTGTGCAGTTTATTAATTTAAACCTGGTACAGTTTGTAACAAGGAGGATGTGAGCTTGGTGTTTACACCATTGTGAATTTTACCCATTCCCATTCTGAATTTACATTATTCTACACTTACCTTTTAAAAGGAGCTGTGCAAACCTGATTTATCATTTGGTACAAAATCATCAGCAAAAATATGAGACATGCCTTAGAGCGGCAGCTAGATGGCAGCACAGAAAAGCCTTTGACAAACAGGAGTTTTAATATATATATATATTTTTTTCAAAGATCTCAAAGACTGTGGAGAAGGCGGGTCCCTCAGCTCCACAGCAGCCAAACGATGGACAGACCCAAGCAGTTCCAGAAGACATCTTCAGTTATTATGAACAGATGGACAAAGAGGAAGAAGAGGAGGAAGAGACTCAGACTGTGTCCTTTGAGATCCGTCAGGTATTCATCTGATCTTTTTCACTGGTTTGTGACCAGCACATGCACACTGTCATGAATAATCCAGCAGCTTCTTGCAACACCAGTGTTGTGTTCCTCTTTGATGTGGTGTAGGAGATGATCGAAGTGCTGCAAAAACGCTGCATTGAGCTGGAGTACCCTCTCCTTGCCGAATACGACTTTCGCAATGACACCGTCAACCCGGACATCAACATAGACCTGAAGCCTACAGCTGTTCTGAGACCATATCAGGAAAAAAGTCTGCGCAAGATGTTTGGGAACGGACGCGCTCGCTCTGGGGTCATTGTGCTGCCCTGCGGTGAGACAGCTGTTCTGGACCATTAAGTGTCACAACAATAAGCACATAAAGAAAATAAATCGCTCTTAGATTGCAGAAACAGAGCTCTTTTTTGAAATGGATGTCTTATTTTTCTGTGTGTTTGGTCTTTTTTTAATTAGAGAGTTATTTTTAATTGTTTTAGTAATAGAAGGTATTAAATATGCTTTACTACAGGGTGGTCATTTAAGCTTACGCTCTTCTTCCTTCTCCATTTCAGGAGCGGGAAAATCTCTGGTGGGCGTCACGGCTGCATCCACAGTCCGCAAGCGCTGCCTGGTTTTGGGAAACTCCTCCGTGTCAGTAGAGCAGTGGAAGGCTCAGTTCAAGATGTGGTCCACCATTGACGACTCGCAGATCTGCCGCTTTACCTCAGATGCCAAAGACAAGCCCATCGGTTGCTCTGTGGCCATCAGCACCTATTCCATGTTGGGTCACACCACCAAGCGCTCCTGGGAGGCTGAGAGAGTCATGGAGTGGATGCGGAGCCAGGAGTGGGGACTGATCATCCTGGATGAGGTGCACACGATACCAGGTGATCTGCTACAATAGATGTCTTCTTCCCATCACGGTTGGGTCTTATTTGCAAGACCTGCCTTTGTGTTGCGGCTCTATGTGATTGCAAGCCACCTGTGTGTTTCCTTTGTAGCCAAAATGTTTCGGCGAGTCCTGACCATTGTGCAGGCCCACTGCAAGCTGGGACTCACTGCCACGCTGGTGCGAGAAGATGACAAGATCGTGGACCTCAACTTTCTAATTGGGCCAAAGCTGTTTGAGGCTAACTGGATGGAATTGCAGAACAATGGCTACATTGCCAAAGTGCAGTGTGCTGAGGTGAGTGTATTCAGTGAAGCATCATCAGGAGGATTCAACTTGTAAATTCCACTGACCTCACCATCCTTCATTATTTTGGGTTGTTTTGGGGGTCTGCATTATTTTAACACCCGCATACATCATACACATACATTGTCAATGAGAGCTCTTCCAGAAATAAGGGTGAACAGTAATGATCATAAATGATAGTAGTGTAAGACATACAGCACACATCCCTTTCTTTTTTATGATGTAGTTTAAGTTTTAAAGGGGGGTAAGAACAGTAATTGATCAATGCGGACCTGTCTGTGTGTGATTTAGGTGTGGTGCCCGATGTCCCCAGAGTTTTACAGAGAGTATGTGGCCATCAAGACAAGGAAACGCATCCTCATGTACACGATGAACCCCAACAAATTCCGAGCCTGCCAGTTTCTCATTCGCTTCCATGAACGACGCAACGACAAAATCATTGTCTTTGCCGACAATGTGTTTGCCCTGAAGGAATACGCCATTCGCCTTAACAAGTACTGTTATGTTTAATACATATATACATATATATGAACACGCGTATACTGTTTTGGATGCTTTGGCATTTTGCCTGCTTTAAAGAAAATGTCTGCACTCTTTTCTTCATCTTTTCAGGCCTTATATCTATGGCCCAACCTCCCAAGGCGAGCGTATGCAGATTTTACAGAATTTCAAACACAACCCCAAGATAAATACCATTTTCATCTCCAAGGTAAGCTACCAAGTTAATTGTTGTTCCTTGCACTTTTTATGGTGTAACCATTTGTGTCCAGTAGAGGGAGCATCTGTGTGAGAGGAGTAATCCTAACAGTGCATACAGTAAATACACCGGGCAGTGTGGTACCACCTTTTTTCCATCATTAAATGGGTTCAGAGTTTATTTTGACACTTCAAATGAAGTGAAAATCTCAGTCCGAAGTAAGAATTTCTTTAATTGGTTCCTTGTCAAAGATTGTGTTGTAAGTGAAAGAAATACAAGCAGAGGCTTTGGCACAGTGGTTGCGGGTTCAGTTTCCTCCTTCATGCCCTCTACCTAACAGGTCGGTGACACCTCCTTTGACTTGCCAGAAGCTAATGTTCTGATCCAGATCTCCTCCCATGGCGGATCACGCAGACAGGAAGCTCAGAGGCTTGGCAGAGTCTTGCGAGCCAAGAAAGGTCAGCCTGTTTGCAGAGAAACCCAAAGAATTTACACCATGCTGGCACACGATGACATAACCGTCAGCGTCTCTCCGAGCACAATAACACAGTTCTTCTACCTTCCTCTACCTGTGTGCCTGTTCAGGGATGGTAGCTGAGGAGTACAATGCCTACTTCTATTCACTGGTGTCACAGGACACCCAGGAGATGGCTTACTCCACCAAAAGACAGAGATTCCTGGTGGACCAGGGCTATAGCTTCAAGGTATGTTCATGCTCTTCTACATAGATTCCGACTCCATGCGGAATCCTTCCTCTGATTTGGCCCTTTTCAGAACCCAGTATTTAGCATTTATTTTTCCCTAATCCTAAAATGCTCAAATCATTCCATGTTCAAACTTGTTCTGCCTTTTTCTTTTCTTGTCTTTCTTTTTTATTATTGTGACTCCCGACCCAGATTAGTCTGGTATTATGTGTTCCCTATTGTTTAGTGTCACCAGATCCAGTCTGACTAGGCGTGTGCAATGTGAATCAGGCCCTGCAATTAACGGTGAAATCTAAGACTCATTCTGGGAACAGCTATATGAATCCACTCCAATGCTTTTCAAAATATATTTCTGTCCACCTGTCCTGATAAAGTCTCTTCTTTGTCCAGACAATCCTCTTCGTCGTCTGAAGTCATTTGGTCCGTCCCTCTTTTTCAGGTGATCACAAAACTAGCAGGTATGGATGAGGAGGACTTGATGTTCTCCTCCAGAGATGAACAACAGCAGCTTCTTCAGAAGGTCCTGGCTGCTTCAGACCTGGACGCTGAGGAGGAAGTGGTGGCAGGGGAACTCGGCACACGTCCACAGGTACTCAGAATCCTCCAAAGTGTTGCACTTCACATGTTGCATCTCTCTACAGCCTCATGATTAGATCACAGCATGCAAGTGTTGATTTTTTTCCCCCATTCCTCTCTCAGTTTTCAAGGCGAACAGGGACGATGAGTTCCATGTCTGGCGCCGATGACGCCGTCTACATGGAGTATCAGAGTCGAGGCAGCAAAGCGCTTGCCGCAAATAAGGGCGTCCATCCGCTGTTCAAGCGCTTTAGAAAGTAGATGCTCTCACTGAGATTCCCTGCTTCCGGAATTGTAATGCAAAGCAATGCACGTAATAAGTCTGTATTTATTGTATAATTGCTCAGCCAATTGTTTTCTGAAAAACATTCCACTTGGAGGTAGATGAAATTTGAAGGATCTGTGACTGTTGCCCTTCAGCTTGTTCAAAATCAACTGATTAAAAACCAACGTACTCACGATGTTAGAACTCACGCGAAACCTGAACGCTTTCTAAAAAACATGACTTCATTTGATGTATTTTCCATCAAAGATTCATTTCTTAAAATAGAGAAACTCTCCTCTGTCACTGTCTGACATTTGGAATTTGTACCTTGTTTTGTAATTGCAAAAAAATGCATGTAAAAAGGTTATTTTTTTGTTGAAAATAAAAAAAAAATACTAGTTTGTACTTTAATTTGTGGTATGTAATTCTGTTGTTATTGATAAAAAACAAAACAAAACAGCATTGCCTCACTTTAAGGACACAAAGGTCTGACTGAGAGCCACAACTTGAAATGTTGGGGGTCTACTTCCTCTGCTTGTTGATGACTTGGAAATACTCAAAAGAACAAAAAAAACATGTAGAGCTGCCAAAGTGGTTAGTGTGGGAAAATACCCACCTCTGCCCATCAAGCCCTCACAAGCCAGTAGGGCACGATACCCTGCGAGTGGCCCCCGTCTGTGGCTTGTGTGGTTAAATCTCTGTCTCAGTTTCCTGGCAACTCGCAACTTACTGGCTTGGAATGTGCCAGAAGTGATGGGGTAAAATCAAATTTCAGTGTCTGCTGTACAGGACTTAACG
The DNA here is from genome assembly GCF_046127955.1 of Nelusetta ayraudi. Classification (NCBI taxonomy): domain Eukaryota; kingdom Metazoa; phylum Chordata; class Actinopteri; order Tetraodontiformes; family Monacanthidae; genus Nelusetta; species Nelusetta ayraudi. The sequence continues at coordinate 1,126,801 of NW_027466055.1, read as the reverse complement.
TAGCAAACCAAGAACATTTTTAATGTATAATGGCAGGCTAAATCAAAATGTGAGACATGTTAAAGGCATTTTAAATGTTTCTGCTTAGAAAGATGGCTAAACACTGTGCTTTTAAAGGCAGCCATAAATATAGACTTTAAACCATCACTCTCTGGGTTTGTTTAAAGTCATCATAATCCTCCCTAACAGTTTACCCAACATTGAAGTCAGAGTGGTTGGCTTGTTACATTTGAAAGCCAGCGAAACGTTAAACTTTACAGTGCCATTACTCCCCCAAAATGTCTGTTTTAGTGAAGGATGTCACTTTGAAACCACACACGGATTACTTTTTCTTTGTATCTCAGCTCACAAGCATTTATTTTCAAAGTACCTGCCAAATAGTTTTAAAAAACAACTAATAGCCACTTGCCTGCATGTGCCTGTGTACCAGCCGCAGTGCCGTGTGCACATGTGCTTACATCAGGGGTGGGCAAAGTTTTTGACTGGTGGGCCACAATGGGTTCTGTAATTAAGTAACAGAGCAGCAGCAGTTGGATGGAGTGTTTTGGTGACCCACCTCATAGGAGAAAATAATATGGGATATGCAGAAAACATGTGCTTTCATGTCCATTGAAAAATGAAAAAAAAAGCGCAACAACAAAACCTTAATTTTCTTTGAAGTCCGCTTTGTTTAAGTGACGCTTTCAACTCTCAAAGTAATTTAGAGTTATGTTATTTTTCAGGATATCATCATCATCATCATCATCATCATCATCAATATAGTCTCAAATTCGACGGGCCGGGTTAAAAAGTTTAACGGGCCGCACGTGGCCCCCGGGCCGTAGTTTGCCCATGCCTGACTTACATAAACCGCGTGTGGGAGTTGAGGGGTCCTGCGGCATTGTGCGCACATGGTGGATGTGAACAGGTAATTAATAAGGCGTCCTGCCTCCCATACTACTAGTGTGTCTTTAATCACACACACACACACACACACACACACACACACTGGGGGGGGGGGACTGATTGATTGCCGTGATGTAACCACCACAACTTAACACGGCATTTCTCATGTGTGGGGTGGAGAAAAACCGCCCACTGTGTTTCCATCCCTCCCTTCTCTCCAGGCGATCGCCCAATCCTCGTCCATCTCCGAGCTCCACCGAGCCGCCGTTCAAAAAGCGCCTCGCAAGACAACCTAATCGCAGCATACATTACCACCCAGGAGGGAGGGGTGGGGGGGGAGAAAAAAAAAGGGACGCGTCTTTGCACGTGCCGCGGACATGCACGCCCACATTTGAACCCGTCGCTTATTTTGGAAACCCACCGCGAGTGTGTGCAACTTCCAAAAAGAGAATCATGGCCACCCTCAATAAACTGGCGACGGCGTGCTGGAGGAGCTCCCGGGGTTTAGAGCGGCGCAATGTATGTAATGGGCTCATGTTGACGGCCGTGCGCCTCTTGCACAAGTCGGCGGCCAGCGAGACGTTCGGGATCGCCGCAGCTGGAGAGGAAGCCGCGGCCGAGCCGCTGATAGCGGCGGCGGCGGGCGGCGAGAGCAGCACAGCCAAGAGCCTGAAAGAGATGCCCGGACCCAGCACCTTGTCCAACCTGGTCGAGTTCTTCTGGAGGGACGGCTTCAGCAGGATTCATGAAATCCAGGTGAGGATGAATGCGCGTCGGTGTCGGTGTCGTTGTTGTTGCAGTTTGCGGGATGTTTCGTTGGAGAAAAGTGCGGTAAACTCGCCCCCCCACCCCCCAGACCTTACCGAACTACAGCCGGTTCGTTGCGTAAAAGCGCATCGGAGAACTTTCAGTGGTCACGGGTCGGCTCTAGTCTCCAAGGTGTGAGTTTTGTAATCTCCATCACGTGAGTTACGTCAAACAGTGAACGTGTATCTCTTGTTCGTTTATGTCACGCAACACTTACCTCGTTTTGCCTTTCTTAAAATCAAACAAACGAAAACAGCAGCAACAACAACGCAGTCGTGGAGATTATACATTTATTTATTTTTTTAAATTTGAAATACCTTAATTCTGTTATTGTTAAAAATTCAAGCCCGTTCAAAATTGTGAGGTAAAATAATCGGAGCCCCACCCATAAATGACTCTTAAAAAAATGTGAATTATATTTCTAAGGCTGTTTAATCAGGCAATATTTTCAGATTTAAAAAAAAAAAAAAAAATCCCATTTTTCCCATATTTTACAGATTTTTTTTTTGTCTTATCTTATTTGTGTCACCGTCACTCAACAGATGAAGCACAAGAAAATGTTTGGGAAAATTTTCAAATCCCGCTTCGGGCCCCAGCTGGTGGTTTCCATAGCAGACCGGGACATAGTGGCGGAGGTGCTGCGGGCTGAAGGTGTGGCCCCTCAGAGGGCCAACATGGAGTCGTGGAAGGAGTACAGGGACATGAGGGGCCGCTCCACTGGCCTCATCTCAGCGTGAGAACCTTTCAGACCTTCTCTTTTCTTGTCATGTTTTTGTCAACTAGATCAAGAGTGCACGGTCAATAACATATGTGCAGACCTGCTGTTTCTTAATAGTTTTAGCCAGTGCTTGCCATCAGTCGTCATTCTCCTGTTATGGTTTGTTTTTGGGTTTTTTTTCGCAGTGAAAATGATGATTGGCAGAGGATGCGCAGCGTGCTCAGACAGCTCATCATGCGGCCGCGGGACGTGGCCGTCTTCTCGGATGACGTCAACAGGGTTGTAGATGACCTGGTGAAGAAAATTGAGCTTCTTCGCTGCCAGCACTCTGACAGAAACACTGTCTTCAATGTGAATGACCTGTTCTTCAAATATGCCATGGAAGGTTGGTGATGATCTCTTTCATTGTTTGTTTTTTTTGTAAAGAAAGTATTTAAAAACTTCTACAAGTGATTAAGATAATATCCCTGTGATCGCTTCTCAGTGGCACAATCGTTAAGATGGGTAACAAAGTCTCGTTGCGGCCGTTTCCCATCAAAGAACAACAAAGAAACTTCTTTCTTGTCTTTGGCTTCGCAGGTATAGCAACCATTTTGTACGAGTGCCGACTAGGCTGTTTGGAGGAAGACATTCCGCTGGACACGCAGGAGTACATCAGTGCCCTGCACCTCATGTTCAGCTCCTTCAAGACAACCATGTATGCTGGCGCCATCCCCAAGTGGCTGCGGCCAGTCTTCCCCAAACCGTGGGAGGAGTTCTGTCTCTCCTGGGATGGACTCTTCAAATTCAGTATGTGCTTGTGGGCCAGTGCCTTTTGACTACAAGAGTGGATTAAAAAAAAAAAAAAAAAACTTTTAGTTTACTCGTGAAAATGTTTTCTGCTGAACTGTCCAGCTGCAGCTATTCTATGTGTTTTTATTTCAGGAGGCTATTGCAGTATTGAACTACACCCAGAGACTTGTAGGAAGGGAAAAAACTATATTTATGATGATCATTATTTAAAAAAAAAAAAAAAAAAAAAAAAAATTCTGACTGGGAAAATCTTTTAGGCTTGAGCGTAAAAAGACTTTCTCTTCAAAGTTTTTAAAGTTGCTGTACCCCATAACTTCTTACAACGACATTTTAAACACTACCTGTTTGGTACTTCCCGAGCGCTTCCAGAAATTGGTTGTTTTTTGTTTGTGTTTGAAACTTTTGGGGGGATAAATGGCTTTGAATCAAAAGAAAGGAATGTGAATTTGCATATAAATCTCGGAATGCTGATTTGCATCTAAATCTCCGCTGCTGCATTATGGGGATGTGGGAGCATAGGGTGCCTCTGTTACATAACACGTTCTCTCCTGTTTCCTTTCTGTCCTTAACCCCTCCTACTTTCCCTCATGCATTCATCCCACCTTCTCTATCTCCCATCCCAGGCTGTATTCACGTTGATAAGAGGTTTAAAGAAATCAAATCCCAGCTGGAACGCGGGGAGGAGGTGAAAGGGGGACTGCTCACTCACATGCTCATTGCCAAGGAGATGAGTGTGGAGGAGATCTACGCCAATGTCACAGAGATGCTGCTGGCTGGCGTTGACACGGTGTGTGTGTGTGTGTGTTGCATTTGTGTGTGTTTAAAGGAATAGTTCACTCTTTTGCTACACACCACAGTGAAGAGTCTAAGACACAACATGAAGACACGACTCCACACTGTTTCTACTCAAGTATTCTGCAAACCTGGCAGTCTAGTGTCTCTCAAAATGGTGTTTTCAACAACATGTTTGTGTCTATAAAATCCAGTCTTCCAGACTGGAGCACAGCTGGATGTCAGATCGTATGAACACGTTTCTGTCCAGGAGGCTACAGTGAGTTAAAACCACAGTGTCGGTGTTGCTGTTTCAAGACAAACTAGATTACTGAGCTGTACAGACACTTGGAAAGACACCATGCGGTTGTATGAGGACACGTTTTGTTATCTTTCGTCAGAGCGCTTGGCAACAGTAGCCTTCCTTTGAGCAGAATTCATTGACTCACTAAACTAAAAAAAAAAGTAACGTGGATTCGAAATTGTCACCAGACTCTGGTGGCAATCTCTGGCACCATGGTGCGTAGTAAATGGCTGAAATATTAATTTTGATGCAGATGAACTCTCGCCTTGACAGGTGTGGCGGTGCTGGTGCTGTAGAGGTTGAGGCGGGAAGAATGACGGAGAGTTTGGGTGATGCATGTCTCCGCTTTCGCAGTCAGTGTAAGGTTTCAAAGGTTTTGTAAGGCTTCTGCTGCCTTGTTTGTGACTGTGTAGCTGTGCCAGCGGCAGGTCAGACCAATGAAAGCGGGCCGGGGTGGTGGGGGGGGGGGGGGGCTACAACTCGGAGTCCCACTGACAAACTTGTTCTCACTCAGATTTGGTTTCTTGTCTGTTAGAACTACACAGGGGGTCTCTGGCCTTGTCTCCCGCTGCCAGACATCTGTGTTGTGTGGGCGTGTCTTTCCTCATCAGTTACAAAACAGGACCCATCAAGTCCAAATTTTAGCTTTACGTTATTAAAGTGGGATTTTTTTTTTAACGTAGTCTTTAGCCACATAATAGATAATGTAGAGACAGGAAGCATTTGTGTGTCATGTGCGTGAAAAGGAGGACATAATTGTGATGATGAAAACTGGACCAGGAGAGTTAGTTTGGTGTTTTTGCCAATTAAATAATTAGATCCTTGCATCATGGCAATGACTGGAAAACTTAAAGAAGGTACGGCAAAAATTGTACAAGGGGAGAAATAAAAAGCCTCGTCGCCTCCTTAGCTGTCCCAGCATGTGTGTGAGCACCAGGTTACTTCTGTCTAATTTGTTTTGGGCACTGTCACATCAATGAGATGAACGGACGTGGAGTGTTTTGTTCTGAGCTGGGAGCCACAGAATGAAAGGGTGTGTGTGTTTTTGTTGAACTTGTTGCAACGGCCACATCCCTGTGGGGGGTGGACTTTGCTGAGCCATTACCTGACCCCGTGGCGCATATGCCTTTACTCAGCACACACAAGGGCTGTCAAGACACGTTAGCCACAGCCAGAGTTATAGCACCGACTGGGCAGAGGTGAGATGAGGGGAGGGAGGGAGGGATGGGGGTGAGGAGGGGCAAGGAAGAGGGACGCTGTCGTCAAACAGCAAAGATTGGTTGTTATGTTCGAGATGGGGAAACAGGCGGGAGCGTTTGCTGCGCAATTGCTGTTGGACAAACGGGGAAAAGTAGACGGGAGGAATGGAGAAGGAGTGAGACTTCTATAGCTGTGTTTGGACAAAGATGTTGTAGATACCTCCTGGCTTTTGTCTGAGGTGTTGCCAGCATCTGTCCCAGCTGCTGCTTATCAGGTCCGAGTTGCTCGGATGGAGCGATGATGCAGATAGTGGAGTGGCGTGGCAAATCTGATGCACAACTGTGGAATTTGAAGGTGGGAGGTGAACGCCGCCTCTTAATGCTCTATAGATGATCTCACAGGAGAAGCTGGTGTTAGACCGCCCTCTAGGGTGGGCCAGTGTTTGCATAGAATTTGATCATCCGCCCACGGCATTGAAATTACAACGTCAGGAACATGTGGGTTGTCAAAAGTTTTGGAATGTTGAGACGCCGGACTGGGAACAAGCTTTCAACTTGAAGTCCTCTATTAATTGTTGAAGGTCTAAACCTGTTAAATAATCAAATGGTTGGTGTCATTTTTTTTAAAGGGAAGTTTAAAATGAAAACGGTCACTACATATGTTTTAAAATGCCAGGGAGAAGAGGGGGTTATTGAGAAGAAATTCAGTAGCGTGGATATTCCCGACTTGACTTGATTAACTAATGTTCTTAAACTTGGTGCAGCTGATTACTGTTATGAATGCGGCTCAATTAGGAGCATTTAATCAAGACAAGGCTTGTGTAAGACGAGGAGTAAAGAGCTGAGGCTGCACTTGCGGTAGATTTGAGTGTCTGCTCAACACGTGGTAGGCGCCTCCTCTCCCCCAACAACCCCCCAGTGTTACCAAACTCTTATGCAACACCCCAGAAACTCTCATATCTACTTGGGATATTGTGAAATCTATTTTAATCTTTGAAATGAAGGACAACGTAGATAAAGGGAAATGACTGAGCAGAACTCTGTGTTTATTTTAGACATCATTCACCCTTTCTTGGGCCAGCTACTTGTTGGCAAGACACCCACAAGTCCAGCAGCAAATCTTCACAGAAGTGACAAGGACTCTTGGACATGACAGGGCGGCTTCAGCTGACGACATCCCTCATCTGCCTCTCATCAGAGGGCTGGTCAAAGAAACTCTCAGGTGCACTCTGCTTTCTTTTTGTGTGTTTTCCTGTTTCCCCCCCTCAAGTTGTCCTTGTGACACATTTCAGTAACTTTGCTTGTTGTTGTTTTGTTTTTTTAAGGCTATGCATATCACTCTCTTGTATAAGTCAATTTATTTGTTCATCATCATCATGTGCCTGTCGTCTGCTTGTCTTGTTCACTTTTACATTGTTTTTCGCAAGAACATTAATGTAAAGTGCTGTTGAATAACAGTCTTTGTGTGCCCCTTCTCTGGGAGCAGGCTTTTTCCAGTTCTCCCCGGCAACGGACGTATTACCCAGGATGACTTAGTGGTGGGCGGATATTTCATCCCCAAAGGGGTAAGACCGATGGAGACGTAATAGATTTGAGCCTCTAACAGTGAACATGTGCTGGAAAAGGAAAAGCGTGACTATACCAGTCAGCCAACAACATTACAGTGGAATGTTACTCGATCCCACGTTACTCATATATCTCTCATATTGATGGGAGTACAAGAGTGCAGCTGTTTTCATGACATAGCTGACATTTCCCCTCTGATATCTCATCTGATCTCCCAGACTCAGCTGGCCCTGTGTCACTACACAACATCTCTCGACGAAGAGAACTTCCCCGATGCGTTAGACTTCCGACCGGAGCGCTGGATACGGAAACATTCCACTGATCGTGTCGACAACTTTGGCTCCATTCCATTTGGTTACGGCATCAGGAGCTGCATCGGCAGGAGAATAGCCGAGTTAGAGATGCATCTAGCTCTCACAAGGGTAGGGGAATAATCTTGAGGCTTTTGTGTAAACATATTTTTGAGTATTTGTAGTCATTTTAAAAGCTTTCACTGCCTTTTTGGAAGTTTTGAAACTGGAATTAGTATGTTTGATTCCTGGGGAATTCCATCGGAAACATCCAAATAGGATCGACTTCATTTTGGACTTTCCCGAAATCTTATTTCTTTCACATGATTTGAATTTTTTTTTTTTTTTTCAAAATTTGCCAACCCCTGAATAACCATCCTGTGTGTCAGCTGTGTGACTACAGTTATTTGGCATCTCAATGCAAATTGCACTGAATGAGCACATGGTGAAATGATTTACACAGTCTGAACAACTTTTCTGTGTTTTTCCTCCATTGGCAGATCATTCAGAAGTTCCATATCTCTGTGTCTCCTCTCACTGATGATGTCAAGGCAAAAACTCACGGCCTGCTTTGCCCTGCTACACCAATTAACCTTCGCTTCATCGAGAGGGAAAAGTAGACCGAGAAAGACTCCTTTCTGGAAGGTTTACTGTTATGGCTGTTTTGTGTCCATTCCATGATTTCACAACTTTCATTCTGAGTGTGTAGATACTGGATTGAGACTGAGGTTTTACTCAGATTTATTGTTTTTTTTCCCACTTGTTAGGTTAAAAATGAACGCTGGTATTTTATGTACATTGTTTGTACTTAGTGATAACGCTACATTTGGGAGTTGTGGGAATTCATTTAACTCTATTTAAAAAAAAAAGTGAGAAAATTAATTGAAATCTACTCCTACTGAAATGTTTTATAATGATGTGAATGCATACGTCATATGTGCAGTCACAGTTATACATAATCACAATGGTTTCTGCTTATATGTCTGATTGAATTATTCACTGGCAGTATTGAAGGGCGAATGTGAATGTACTGAAAAGGGCTGTTTTTGAAGGTTCAGCAAGAGCTTTATTTTAAGATTGTGTGGCAAACCAAAATTCTGTTGTAGTTGGCTTTGTTTATTGCACTGCAATGTTTTTATTCAGCATAATGATAAAACATGATTTTAATAAATTTTCCGTACACAAATTTAAAAAAATCTCTTAGATGAGAGGTTAAGTTTGTTTTCCACATTTAATTCTTCATTTTAATTCCAAGGAATTGAAGCATTTTATTAAGTTTAATAATTTTTATCCATATATATATTTTAGATCACATAAACTGATCATGACATTTGCAGTTAATGAAAGCATATTTCTCCACACAGTATCATTCATGTGTATTATTTCAGTAGGTTTGGTTAAGATACTTGTGTACTATGTGTAAAATATTTGTATCAGCACAATGTGGTTTTACTTAAGTTTGGTCATGTGTTTTGTAGAACAGCCCTTGCAAGGAAAAGAGACACGTTGTTGGAATGTACCATTAAAAAGGATCACACTGTTTTTTTTTTATGGGGGAAGACGGAAGGATATATATTTTATGTTTGTGTTCATCTGCTGTTTTCTATGTCAGTTCTTTATACAGTAGTTCCAGTGAAAGTGAAAAACAATAAAACCGTCTAATTATTCCAATATTGTATCCATTACTTTTTATGTTTTTCCAGCCATGGCACCTCTCCTGACTTCAAAGCATGTCTCTTAACTTCCCCTTGAGATACCTTTTACACAAATGTACAGATAGCTATGTTTAATTAATGTCATAATATGGAATCTATACTTTAAATTGTTTGTCAGAAAGGTAACTTTTCTGGATTAAGTTTTGCTTTATGATATATGCATGTTGGTTGCATATATATATAGGTTACAAAGATACACTAAGAACTCTTATGATAAAGAACCCAGTTGATATAACGGAACTATAAATTGATGTTTCACTGCAAAGCTTCCAATCTTTTGATAATTGCCATTATTTTTCATTCCATCAATGGGGAGGAGACCATATCAAATGAACATTAACAGTTTTTTTTTTTTTTTTAAATCTAAGAAACAACTCCAAATTCTCATAGGTTTTCTGCATTCAGTAAAACAATTAACTGTATCTTGACCAGAATTTTATGTATTTATTCAATTATCTATATATCCATTTATTTATTTATTTATTTGAACACATGTAGGCGTGTCTACAGTACAGTCCACTCTTTAGGGTTACCGTTCGGGTAATGTTCAGCAGTGGGACGTTTTAGCCTACAGGGGGCGTGTGCCCTTCAGTTGAGATTAAATTTAATTTTAAAACATATTTTAATTCTGTCCGGATTTAAAAAAAATAGAACAAAAAGTAATTCTGCTAATTTACCTCTATTGATTTCCAAAAAAGAAAAAGAAAAAAAAAAGATTACAACTTTGTTTGACGAAGGAAACAAAACATCGCGATACCTTGCAAACGTGAACACAAGCGGAAGTAAATAGTGGTCATGGCACCGTTAGCTCGCAGGAGGGGATGCAGTAACAGCAAATGACGCGTGGATGCTTTTGTGCTTCTAAAAATATGGATGCTTCGTAAAAGCTGGCCTCATTTGTTTAAACGTTGAGTAATAATAGCCGCGGTTGATTTGCATTGCCCAACAATTCTCCACAGCGGTACTCTAATTGTGCGACGAACCCGAGGCCTTGAGATCCGCTCGCTAACGTGGCTAAGCTGGCCAGCCTGATCGTGGTTGTAGCGAATCTGCTGCTCGGCAGGGCTGCACACGCCACAACTTTCTCCAGTGGATCGACATTTTTGGGCTTTTCCTAGAGCTTTTCCTCCGTTCGTGGTGTAGAGACACTTCGGCGGTCACCTACAATGTTAATTGAAAACCTCGAAGCCTTGAAAACATGGCTGTCTGATACCCTCGAGCCAATGTAAGTAGCTTTAGCTGTTAGCTGTAGCACTCGCTCACTCAATCGCACACTCAGCTCTGTTACGCAAGCTGTATGTGTTGCTTAGGTGCAGGTTCACATTCCTTGACTATTGTTATCGCATGTGTATGTATGCTATCATACGCTGGTTTGGCCTAAAATGTGTTTGTGTGTGTGTTTTCTAATCCAGCTGTGATGCCGATCCCTCTGCCCTCGCAAAGTATGTCGTTGCTTTGGTGAAGAAAGACAAAAGTGAAAAGGAACTTAAAGCCCTGTGTATAGACCAGTTGGATGTATTTCTTCAGAAAGGTAATCAAGCCGCATGTGTCATACTTGGTTGGACGATGTTTAAATTGTTCATAGTGTATTTTTATATATCTCTGTCTGTCTGTGTATCTATCCAATATATATATATATTTTAAACCTGCATCATTACCTTCTTTCAGATACCCAGCTATTTGTGGACAAGCTTTTTGAAGCCATTAACAACAAAAGCTACCTCCCACAACCAGAGCAACCATCCGCTTCGGTGAAGGTTGAAAAAGATGAGCCGAAAAAAGAAGAGGTAATGCTCTCTCTCTTTCTCTGTCTCTCTCTCTGTAGCCTTAGGGTAGTCTAAGGCTCACTTGGACTAAAAAGTACTACTACTGTAGATGTAAGAGATGTGCTTGTAGTGAGACAAATGCATAGACAAGAACTTGCATATCATAAGCTAGGCTTGGCCAAGTATAACCTAAGGTACAATTTTCCTCATTAAGCCAAATCGGGAGGAAGAGCGGGATAAGAAGTTTACACGCAGAGTGAATCACAACTCCCCACAATCCAGCTCTCGCTACGGCAGAGATGCAAGGTGTGTACTCTACATTCAAATTAAAACAGTTGTGTAATTATGTTGAATGTACACCCTAATTGTCAATTATTGACCCGTCTTTGTTTTTACCAACATAACAGGAGAGGAGATGACCGTAAACGGGATGACCGTAACAGGAAGAGGGATTATAATCGCATCCCACCACGGAGGGACTCGTACCGAGATCGGTATAATCGCAGGAGAGGCCGCAGTCGCAGTTACAGTAGAAGTCGCAGCAGAAGTTGGAGCAAGGATCGCATCCGAGACCGTGAGAGGGAAAGGGAGAGGGACAGAGACCGTGACAGAGAGAGGGAGCGAGATCGCAGCAGGAGCCGCTCAAACAGCAGAACTCGCTCCAGGAGCAGAAGTAGAGGCAAGTACTGCATGCATTGATCCAGTCTGGATCAGCTAACGCCCCCTCAGTTCTGTGTTGGACCTCATATTTTACAGTTTATCAATCTGAGTTCATGGCGTTCAAATTCTGTTCTTGTGCTGTTGTTGTGTCAGTAAGCACTACTGGGAAGTAACATTATTTCTTATCTCTTAAAATGACCAAGCTTTGTTGTCCAAGTTATGTCTTGATGAATGTAATTGAACTCATTAGTAGTTCCTGAATTCCCATTGAGTAGATGGCAGACCTTGAAAAAGACAAACAATAAGATTCTCAAATGAAGGTTATTTTACAAACTAACATATTCACTGTTCAATGGCAGAACGCGATGCTGGGAAGTTGAAGTTCGAGCAGGACCACAGACCTGAGAGTGGGGACGGCTACACCCCAGCAGGACTGGTCTCCGCTGCAACCACGTCACACTTCCCTGTACCAACGCTCAGCAGTGCAATCACAGTCATTGCTCCCACGCATCATCATAGCAACAACACCGCTGAGAGCTGGTCCGACTTTCGCCCCGAGCACCCAGTGGATCACGGGCCTTTCGTCAGGGTTCCACCTCTTCTACCACGGAAGCGATGTCGTGACTATGATGGTAAGCAAAGATGATAAAGAGGTTTGCACATGCATAACCATTTTCACACAGTCAGTCTGAGGTCTGAGGCGGCTTTCACAATGAATTTTGGACTCCTTGCAGTTTTGTATAAATGCCTATTAGCCAGCTACAGAAGTAGTGTCAGGTGTGAATTTTTGATGAGTGGCTTGCTGGATCAGCGACCTGCCACTGTGAAAGGATTTGAATACAATGCAGAGAAAAGCAGCAGTAGTACTCTCGCAGTCAACCAGTAGAGAGAGACTAGTGCAAGCAGAGAAATGAGAGAACCGAGGAAAACTGAGGTCTGCAAGCATTGATGAATAAAAAAACAAAAAACATCTCATACTCATCTTAGCTGTCGGTGTGAAAAGGTCGAGCATGCGTGTTTGATTTTTCTATGTTTGATGTGCCTGTTTCTGCTCTTTTTCAGAGAAGGGCTTTTGCATGAGGGGGGACATGTGCCCATTCGACCACGGCAGTGATCCAGTTGTAGTGGAAGATGTCATTTTGCCCAATATGCTGCCCTTTCAACCCCCACCAATCCCTGGTGTGGATGCACCACCACCTCCAGTCCTCCCACCACCACCACCGCTCCTAAATCCACCACCTGTGAACCTCCGACCCCCAGTTCCACCACCAGTCACCCTCCCACCCAGCCTCCCTCCTGTTGCAGGTCAGAGTTCTCCTCTTTATCAGTGAAATACATTGAAGTTATCCTGACCACATTTCTGCCAGGATGAGAATCATGTGTAAATACATTTTACTTTTAAAACATAACAAAAAAAACTCAACTAAAGCAGAGGTTAAAGTGAAATAGAAAAATCTTTTTCATTCTAATTACAATTCACTCACAGTGTCATTGAATTTCTTATTTCACATTTGCTGTTTGCTGCAGGTCCTCCTCCGCCACTTCCTCCGCTGCAGCCGTCAGGCATGGACGCTCCCCCCAATTCCATCACTAGCTCTGTTCCCACTATTGTCACCTCTGGGATGCGACCCTCTCTTCCGCAGGCTTCGATACCACTTTTCAATTCTGGTAATGTTTCAATGGATTGAGCTCCATTTTTGTGTCTGTGAGTCTTTCCAGGCTTGAAATTGAAATGGTGCGTTTCTCTCTCCTGAATAGACAACTATGAGTCGGATGTGTACAATCCTGAGGCTCCCAGCATGACAAATACTTCAAGGCCAGTCTATCGCCACCGGGTCAATGCCCAGAGACCAAATCTGATTGGCCTCACGATGGGGGATATGGACCAGCCGCAGAGAGGTGTTTTTGTTTACATCAACTGAACAATCCCAGATTTGGAGCGATTATCCCTCCATACGCAGGCTCTATCCCTATCCCTTGCTCTCTCTCTATCCCTCGCCCTCTCTCTATCCCTCTCCCTCTCCCTCTCTCTCTCCCTCTGTCTCTGTCTCTCTCCCTCCCTCTCTCTCTCTCTCTCTCTCTCTCTCTCTCTCTCTCTCTCTCCCTTTCTGTCTCTGTCTCCCCCCCGCCCCCCCTCTCTCCCTCTCTCAGTGCATTACTCACTATGATGATCCATCCATGAGGAGAATGCAAACTGTCTAGTTGATATTTGTGCTGGGCGGTTACGACAAAAATCATTGCAGTCTTACACATTTATTCACGGAAGTGTGAACAAACCACACTGTTATATTGCACCGTCATTTTAAATGAAAGTGGGACCTCGTCAGTGATGTCACTCTTGCTGTCCAGCAGAGAGACACACACGCACACACATGCAACACTTCCCTTCATGCCGACGTTGCATGTGACGTAATTACTTGTAATTGTGTTTACTTCAGATATCCAGTGATAAATGATCACATGAAGTCCTAATAATGGCCCAGCCCTACTCAATGCTGTTGTTGGCTGTTTGTTTTATGTGTGGGAAGTTTATCATCTAACCTATTGGTGTTTGTGACCCAGACAAGATTCCAAATAACAGTATGAGGATTGTCATGGAGTCGGATTCAAGGAAGAGACTCGCCGGCGTCCACGATGGCGGTCTCCCCAACAAGAAACCCTGGTTTGCAAAGTAAGGAACCTCCTGCTCTTGCATTTTATTTTATTTTATTTTAGAGCTTAATTGATTTAGAAAAATAAATGAATATAAATCATATTATGCTTAAACATAAGTGGATGTTTATACACCTTCGTGACTAAATAGTGGATTCATCTTCCTCCTCGGCGCAGACCAAACTTTCACAAACCAAACCACCAAGGCTTCAATAAAAGGGTCCCATTCCCTCTTAACACAAAGCTGCTGGTTTGGCAAATTCCCTCCGAGCTCAACAACATCAGCAAACTCAACGAGCATTTCAGCAAGTTTGGTACCATTGTCAACCTGCAGGTCAGTCCCATTTTGTTTCTGTTTGAAAGTCCGTAGTAATAACTTGCTTCCTGTCTAGTGTAGTGTAGTCAGCTTAATTCCAGGTGGTACAGAATCATTAACTTCACAAGACAGATCTGAAGGAAAACAGTTGAATGAGATTTTGTTAATGAGTTTAGATTTTAACGAGTAAAGTTCCCTTTTCCTTTTTTTGAAGAATTAGTTTCAAATATTTGCTTTCTGTGGTTCAAACAACCCACTGGTTAGCAATGGTATGATTTGCACAAGTAGTGACTCAGTAAGGTGAAGGTGTTCTTGTATAAGGATTAAGAACTGTTTAAAAAGATGTCTGATTTTCTAGTACTTCTCTGATCAGCTTTATAAACAGCAAAATTGTTGACAATAGAGTAAAAATCTGTTTTTCTCATAGCTTGTTGACATTGTGTACTAGGTGTACGAATGTTGATTCTATCTGTGTGTGTTTGTCTCAAAGGTCGCCTACAGGAATGACCCAGCGAGTGCACTCATCCAGTTTGCGTCTCCAGACGAGGCCACCAGGGCCATACGCAGCACAGAGGCTGTTCTCAACAACCGCTTCATCTGTATGCAGTGGTACCGCGGCAATGATGATGCTCAGCCTCAGCCTCAGGCCCATCTAGCTATGGTAAAAGTCAAGCCCATTCCTCACAAACGGTCCTTGTAAAACAAATCATTCTTTAAAAAGGGAATTTCAGCATTTGTTCAGCCGGGAAGATGCTTTGAAAAAAAAAAACCTCCAGGAAATTCTTAAAGGGATGCATAGTATAGTAAATCTGATACTTCCAAACACTGAAACATTTTCTATCCACAATGGCAAGTTTTATGCTTCAAACTTTTATTAAATGACAACAGAAGTTTCAGTGAAAATTTGTGCAGCCCCTCTGCTGAGTGAAGCTGCGTTATTCGCTGTAGCTCCACTTCTCACCCGACGCACACTCTGGACCATGCAAATGGCACCAGCCATTATCTGTGAGCATTATGGCTGAAGGCAGCAGAGTGGGAGTGCGCCTCTGAGCATATAAGCCCTGTGCACGCTGGAACACGTAGGATTGCTGCTATTTGCAGAACAATGGATTATGTGTGGCATTTTGCTGGAGATCTTTGACATTTATGGACTTGATTCAGTCGAGATTCAAACTTGCCTTTCGTTCATCTGCTGTGTAAAAAAAAAAAAAAAAACTACACTAGAGTTAATTATATACTGATGTGGAGTAGTAAAAGGTTAATTGTCATGAGAATAATCAATACATGGTGTTATTGTCTGCACGAGGAGTTGGAAGTTGACGACGGCCCTCTGTTCAGCTACTAAAACTTGGAATTTAGTCTCATAATGTTTTAACTTTCACCACGTGACTTTTGGACTTTTATCTGGTAGCATTTTTGTCATTTATATGTTTAAAGAAAAAAAAAACTGACTTTGGTTAATTTCTTTTAGCTGAGGAAATTGCAGTCTGTGCGCCTCCATTGACCTTGTAGAAAGCCATGTTTTTCTAGGGTCTGTTGATTT
This sequence comes from Nelusetta ayraudi, assembly GCF_046127955.1. Taxonomy (NCBI): domain Eukaryota; kingdom Metazoa; phylum Chordata; class Actinopteri; order Tetraodontiformes; family Monacanthidae; genus Nelusetta; species Nelusetta ayraudi. The sequence goes on along the minus strand of NW_027466055.1, from coordinate 1,110,817 downwards.
GCATCAAAGCCTGCAACACAGCGGAGCAGTGAATTTAACATGGGACTCGTTAACCTGTGACTCGGGCCAAACGTAATTGGATGTCACTGTGTCATTCAGCAGCCCTCAGCCACGTCTCTCAAGCAGTCAGTCAAAGATCGACTCGGGCCGCTGATCACTGCCAATACCGAGCCCTCGCAAGATTCCAGCACTGATTCTCAAGTATGTGTGCGTTTATGTGATTTTAATGTGGTGTTGCTTTACTTTCCTTTGTCTATATCTGCATGACAGCCCTCATTTGTCAAGGAAAACACACATTTTCTTGCAAGAACTAGTATTTAATGACAATCTCTATGGCAAGTATGAGCTGTAGTGTCTGGACAGCATGGTCCTGTGTTATGTTGGTCCACTGTAGGACAATGTCTGCTTAGGAAGACAGACAGACAGGCAGGTTGAATGATGCATCCTGCATGTCACCGCTCATTTCAGGTGTGTGTGTGTGTGTGTGTGTGTGTGTGTGTGTGTGTGTGTGTGTGTGTGTGTGTGTGTGTGTGTGTGTGTGTGTGTGTGTGTGTGTGTGTGTGTGTGGTTTTTATGTACAGTTGCACACAAGCACAAAGTTTTCTTGTCTTTTCTTGGTAGAATCCTTCAAAAATGTCTGTAAAGGAGCGATTAGGTTTCTCTGCCAAACCAGCAGCTCCTGTTGAGAAGGTTTGTCCCACCCTCAGCTCAACATTACTTTATTTCACTCGGTACAGATCTTGCAAGTGCTGATTTTTAAAAATTTTTATTAATAGGTGTTTTCAACGTCCATTGGTCTCACGAAAACAGTCTACAATCCTGCTGCTTTGAAGGCAGCCCAGAAAACCTCAGAGGAAGCCCTGAAGAAGAAGCAGGTGAGAAGATCAGAAAGGTTCTGTAATTGGGACAAAGGATTTGTTTTTTTCTTTCCCATTAACATAATATTCATATTCTCACAGGAAGCGCTAAGGTTACAGCAGGATGTGAGGAAGAAGAAACAGGAAATCCTGGAGAAGCACATTGAGACGCAGAAGGTCAGTTCGTCTCCACTAGACAACTTTTCCAGAGTTGTAGAAATGCTGTGACCCAGTTGCCCTCATGCAAAGCTCAAGAACCAACTAGGGACACATTCAATGATATTTTCCAATAACATTTAGCCTTTTCAGCAGTAATATTAAATGAATAATTATTTAAAAAAAAACAGATCTGCTTCCACTCAGTGTTTTCAATGTAAACCTTAAACAGACCTGAGACTTGTGTACTGAACCATCACTGTTCTGTCGTGCCGTTTCTCTCCTCTTGCAGCTCCTCATATCGAAACTTGAAAAGAACAAAACGATGAAGGCAGAGGACAAAGCCAAGATCATGGAGACGCTGGGAGCCTTAACCAAAAGCATCACCAAACTCCAGGAGGAGATCAAAGGGATCTCCAGTAGCAGCAACCCATTGCAGAATGCCAAGAGCAAGGCCCAGGTAGGTTGAAACCAAGGTGGAGTCATACATGCCTCATAGATGCAGTGCTCTTAGGAATCCACGGTGTTGTTGTGTTAATCAGCCTGGTTGTGAAACCTGCTGCTTCCCCACTATGATGATGTCAAGTTGTGCTCGCCAGGAGGTTTTAGACTCTTCCCATCAGGCCACTGTGGCGTCTTTACAGGCCCAGAGGGAGCTGCTGGATGCAGAGCTGGACCTGTACAAGAAGACTCAGGCTGGAGAGGACACGGCTATGTTGAGGATCAAATACACACAGCTCCAGATCGAGGTGACCGCCTGACCGACATCACAACGTCATGAGATGACATGTTGTCCAGAATGACTTGCTAAAGAATCGCCTCAGCTGTTCCTCTGTGAATTTCATATTTTAGCCGATCCTTGATGGGAGGTTTCACGGTTTTCCTTCTTTGTGTGTGGCTTCAACCAGGCCGCCAAGCGTGGACTCCTGGTTCCGGGTCGAGGCCGAGGCGGCCCGGTCCGTGGCCGAGGTTCTCTCCGGGCCCGGGGACGAGGCTCCAGAGGGAGGGGCCGGGGGCTCCCGCGTCACGCTGTGGTGGACCATCGCCCCCGAGCTCTGGAGATCTCTGGCTTCACTGAGGCCGACGGTGTGGACCTGCTGCCGCACTTCGCTGTGAGTTCAGAAAAAGGGAGATGACGCAAAACGCACAAAAAAAAATTATTTCTTCATGTATTATTTATGTGTATCATTTTTTTTTTTTTTTTTTTTTTTACGTCAGTGGGATCAATAGCTTTCAAATTTGAAAATCACGTTATGCAAACTGTATTCTGTTGAGATGCCATCATTTCCCTAATTATTAACGCACTATGCACCGTATCAATTTTTGTATGGAGAATCTCTGAATTGGGAATCGTTTGGATTGAGAATCTTGACCTCAAGAGTCGGATTTAACACCCAAAGATTCACTTCCCTAATCAAAGGTGTGAAACTGCACTAGGTACAAGACAGCTGCACAGAAGATCCTTTTCTATTCACTGTATTTACTTATATAGTACATATTCACTCATCAATTTCTATTACTGATGATAATCGTGCACTGTCACTGGACTGCCCAGCTGCTTTCCCACCAAATCTGGTTTTCCGGTCATTTTCACCAACAAGACTCCAGTATTGAGTGCTGGATTTGGTGCGAATATGGGGCGATGCATAACCCCAAACTCTATGGAATGTGCTGTAATGGAAGGTGGTTGCAGTGAGAGATGATGCTTTGGTTTAAGTGTGTTGTGTTTTGGATTTTTAAAGCAATTTGGAGAGATTGAGGCCTACCAGATCGACGACGGCCACCAGTCTGCTGTCATCACGTACAAGTCGAGGGCAGAGGCGGAGCAGGTGAGCGGCCTCTTCCATGCCCTCCTTTTTTTTTTGAAAATATATTTTCATAGTTGCGCATTATTAAAGTGGTCGGTCTCTCTCCTTCTCCACCTGTGAGGCGGCTCTGCATGGAGCCAAGTTTAAAACGCAGACTTTGCGCCTGGCCTGGCACAAGGCCGTGACTGCAGTCTGCTCGGAGGATCCTGACGAGGCCGAACCAGAGGAGGATGAAGTAACATTCACATTGCTTCACACTAACACCGTTCATTCCAGCACTGCTTGTGATCACTAAGTGTCATTTACGACCTATCCTGTGTTGAATTGTACTGGGTGGACACTAGAGGGAGCCATTGCATATTAAATCAAGTATGTCTCCATTTGCCATTTGAACGGCCACTTCTGGAAAGCCTTTGTTTTTCCTGCAGAGTAACTAGAAATGTTTTTTTTTTTTTTTTTATAAATAAACTCTTTCACTCTTGCTCATTTTTCCGATGCAAAGGCTGAATAATTAGACGATGAAACACTATGGTCTCAAGATAATTGTGCTGGTGAATGGACCACACAGTAACCAGCTCTTTCCTTCTCTCTGTCAGTACCAGGAGGAGTCACTGAGTGACGACGCATTGCTGCAAGATGATGATGAGGAAGAGGATGACAATGAGTCTCGCTCCTGGCGTAGATGAACATCTGTTGCACTGCTCTACATTCAACAATCCAGCAACTTTATAAGGTTTTAGTTCCTGCTAGCAAATCGTTAAGGCACGTGGCCAGATTTGTTTCTTCCTCCTTCAAATTGTCAGAGTACCAGATGTGAATTTGGTTAATTTTAAAACTTAAATAATCTTTTTTTTGTTTGTTTTTTTAAATGCTCTTAATGTAGAAATACTTCTGTTTTTGTTATATTGTTTCACAAAACAATAATGGTTTGTCTTGACTTGTGGCAGAAATCACTTTTTTGAACTGTCAGTTTAACTCAACAAAACCTGTGTTGTATCTGACTGAAGCATAGACTGTAGCTTTTGCAGAATCGTATTTAGTTAACTGGTTTAAAGGCTCATTTGTAAATATTTTATGTCCATTCAAATAATTTGTATGAAAGTTGGCTTCTCAGTTTTTGGCTTTGCTTTGGACTGTACAAAAAATAAAGAGTTGAAATGGTCTGAAAATGAAACTGCCAAGAAGAAAAGAAAAGAAAAAAAAATCTAAATGGCAGTTTAAAAAATTAGCTTAAAAGATCATTTCAAAACAAACACAATCTCCATCTCAAACGTTGCGTTCCTTCCTTACTCAAGGGATGTTTTATACACACCTGCTTACTAGAGGTTCTTCTCCAAGCTCATTAATAAGTAAATACATTTTATTTCAGGGAAAATGTGTCTCTAATGTTGTGCTTAAATCAAACACATTGAGCAGAATATGTGTTTTAAAAAGTGATCTATAAACGCTAAGGACACAACTAGAAGTAGGCACATTTCTTTAGGAGGTGAGAGGTCACGTGAGCGGAAGTGGCTCAGAATGTAGTTTGTTAAAGTGTGAGGCAAAGCGCCGGCAGTTTTCCCTCAAGTTTGGGAACTTTGAGCTCCGAACCACACAACAAGCTGATTTATGAAGCTTTTATTCAGTTGAACGGAACACTGGCAAAGTAGAAAAAAAAATAATGTAAAGTTGAGTGAAGTATTTGCAGTCTAATGTCGCTGGCCGGCTAAAATACAAATAAAATATAAATGTTCTTTATTGTCATTGCAACAAGCGGCTACAATGAAAATTGTTTGGGCTTCCCTCCCATAGTGCAATAAGTTAAACGACAGTCAGATACACAGTTACAAACCCTTTGACACACACATTCACCCCCCAATAAAAACAAAAAAAAGTACAGCAGACGTAACGCCTGTTAATCAAAAAAGCATCTTGTTGACAGATACACGAACCAACACAGTTGTACAGACACAGTTAGCAACAGTGGCTCGCCTTAATTCAATTTAAAACGAGATTCGACGTACAATCTAAAGAAATCCAGGCTCTCCGTCGAGAGGTTGACACACACACACACACACACACACACACACACACACACACACACCTACCTGCGGAGGGGCTTGCCCCAGCGATCCCTCAGCTGGAACGAGGAAGAACAAACAACCCAATCAGCAGCGTCCTGTGCGCCGGCGCTGCTGCGCCACCCCCGGTGCCTGTCACGCTCACACAGATAATTGTGAGAAATCCGATTTGCTCATGCAGAATATCTGCTGTTTATCATTTAAGCCCTTTTACCCTCTGCCGCCTCCGCCAGCAGAGATGCCCTCTGTGCACTCCGTCTCACCCCAGGAGTGTCAAATGTCCCCTTGTGCTGTTGGTTCTCCCCCTCGTCCGTCGCACCGAGCTGCAGGAGTTGCTCCTGTGGATTTTGGCTCGTAGATGTACAAGTTTTTTTTTTGCGAGTAGCGACGTCTGATTGACTTTTCATTGGCACCATGAGTTATGAGCAGGGCCTGGACGTCAGGCCTGGGAGCAGACAGCCAGACAGACACGTGTGAGAGCCCAGGAGTGTCTCAGTGGGAAGTGTGTGTTCATCAGCCCAGTGTGAGCTCAGACAACACGGCCTAACAAGTTTACAGCGGCGGTGTCATCCATTACACCACTGCTCTGCTTCTGATTTGTGTCAGGGTGACAAATGGCGCAAACGCTGAGAAGTGGATGGAAGAACTCTTCCATTCCTTCTGTTTGGCCGAATTGGATAAAAGCAACATTTTATTTTGGAAAGAAAAAGAAAAGAAAAGACACAATTCAAAGTTTCCCTTTTGTTCCAAAGTCACTTTGCTGTGTGTGTGTCTGTTGATATTGATTGTCCGCGTTGTTGTGAACTTCCCGAGAGGCCTTGAAAAGTCGGTCACACTTCTCTGCAGCCATTTGATGAATGAATAACATCAAACCCCTCTAATGTTTTCATGCAGATGAATTTGAATGATATTCTGCCATTTTCACGCATTAAACCAATGAAAGCTGCAGATTAGTGCCATTAATTACCACTGCAGCCATATTCATATCATGATAAGCACTTGTATAAGTAGAATAAGTTCTCCCTAATTCGTGAGCAGTGTGTAACAACAAAATGTTTTGGTATTTTTTTTTAATTTTTTTTTTTTAGATTTACAGTCCATTTAGAAAAAAAGGTATTTTTCTGATCTTTAATGACTTTTGCCCCCCCGTCCCAACACACAGACACACACACACAGACACACACACAGACACACACAGACACACACACACACACACACACACACACACACACAATGCTCTCTGGCTTTCACAAGACTTGCCCCCATCGCTTCAATGCCAGTTCTCCGTTAGGCCATTAATATTTCATGCGATCATGGGCCTCCATAAGCAAATTTCAGTCCCTGGCAAGTTGAGCCAAAGCATGATTAATTTAGTATTTATGCCCCGACAACCCTTTAAACAACACAGGGCCCCCTGGCCACAAAGCAAGGCACAGTTTGAAACAAAACTAGCAGCCACTAAATCATAATCAGCACAGTCATTCAGGATCATTCGAGTTTGGGGACTTTTTCTCCTCCGTAACACCGGCTGCAGTGTTGGTCTGGAGTTTGTGGCTGCGTGACGACGGCAGGTCCAGTATTGTATTGTTGCATGATGGGACTTTTTGTTGTTGCTCAGCTGCAAGACAAAAACACTTTCCCCTCAAATCCACGGCTTCTGCCAGACGACATGTGGCTGTGTGAGACATTGCAAAGCCCTTCGACCTCGTCCACTTACCAGCAAGCTGCAACTCTGCTGGCAGGGGAGCAGCAAGAAATGACTCAGCCCTCAACCTGCAGATTACAACAAATCTGCTTGGTTGCAAGAAACCTGCTGCTGTTCTCTTGGCTAAATGCTAAAGCTTGACGCTGTCTTAATACGATGCTTCAAAAAAATCAGTACTCAGCGGACGCTGTGCCTTGCCGAGGTGTAATCTCCAATAATAATTTCCTATTTTGATGTTTTCTCACTGCGTTCATGATGATGACGACGGTGCTAGTGGCGGTAAAAGTCAGTGTTGGAGCTTCTTCAGTTCTTCATAATTGTACCAGTAACTCAAACTTACCACATAAAGTTGAAGCTGATGTAGAAGACCTGAATGTCAGTGACTAGTTAATGGAGGTTAAAAGCTGGTTGTTTGTTCAGACAGTGGAAGTAGGAGTGACTCTCCTCTACCTCGTCTGCAGTCCCATTTGGTGTGTATGTGTGTGTGTGTGTGTGTGTGTGTGTGTGTGTGTGTGTGTGAGTTTGTTTGCCATTGCGGTGCCGCATTCACAATCTAATTAGGCTGTACTCCAACATGATCACTGTACGGTTCAACTTCATTAAAGACAATCTCTGCCCACACAGGCTGAACACAGCAGGCCCCGCCCTCTGCCCTCACCCCGACCATTGATTGGCCGGGTGATTTGCAGCACGTAATCAAATGCTCAGTGACAGGCTGTAACTGAGGTTAAAGATGGCAATTTAATTATGTGTCAGAGGTCACATTAAGGGCTGACCCATGACCCGTCAGCCTGGAGACGGCGCTGATTAGTGACAACCTTGTGTTGTTCTTCATCGGGAACAAAGTAACACACAACTCGGACTGCAGATTAACGGGCCATTTATAGAGTGTTTCTATGGAATAGTGCTTTAATTAACTGCCTCTGCTTTAACAGAAAGAGAAATTTTTCTAAGTTGTAGACTTTTTTTTTAGTCATTCTGTTCGTCAGTTTAAGTCAATACGTTTCATTTTACATGACTATATTGGTGCAATGATCAAAAGTCATCACAAACTAACAAATCAACACAGTTAGTATATATATTATACACACAGTATAATAAAAATATTTTAGGGTCACCGTCCATTGCACACTGTAACTAAACCTCTCTGCTTTCTTCAATTGTGTTTGCTTTGACACAACTTTTTTGGGGGGGATATTTGTGGACCTTCAAAATATTCAGAAACAAGCGCTGCAAAAATAGTTTGCGATATTTTAGCTCTGTCCTCAAAAACATTGAGGTACAACCCCACTAATTGGTAATTGCTGCTCTCTAGGGTCTTAAAAAGCTAAAGTATAAAGGATCTGGGTTTTTTATCATCCGTGGCTCCAATCTTTAATCTAAGAATCTAAGATAGTCACATGCTGACTGTATCTTTTAATGTGTATGTATATATATATATATATATATATATATATATATATATATATATATATATATATATTATATATGCACATATATTTAGACTTTCAGCCACATTCTTCTCAGAATATCCTGAATATCCAGTGCGATTATTGCTCATGCGCAGCCCTTTATTTTAATCAAAAGGAATGTGTCCTGTTTTATGACTCTGCGAGGTAGTACAAGGTGTTGTGTCGTGTCATTATGCCCCTGGGTGGAGGCCCCGGCTCCCATTTCCATTGCCAGCCACATATGCAAATGATAGGGCAATTGTAGAAATACAAATATGGACCCACGGTCCGTGCGCCCTAATGGCCTCCCTCCCTCTGCTCAATGGCTCATTTAGATATCTGCTTGGTTTATTATGTGAATAAGTCATGCTTGGCTTGTTACGACCCTCTGGGTTCCTGTTTCTGCTGTGTCGCTGAGATGTGTGGTGCTCAATTAGGCTGCCTGGCCAGCAGAGTTAACCCTTTGCGCCTGATAAGCACTTTCCGCGCCTCCCCTCTGCCAGATGGGCTCGGTACAGTACGTGGGGGTTCCATCGTGGCAGGGTTCAAAAGATCAATCCTAATACAGTGCTACCGGGATGACCTCTCAGATGTAATAAAGGTGCCATCCTTCACCCTTGGGGCCAATCGGGAACCTCCCACAACATGAACAAAGCTGGTATCTTTAAATTAGCTGGCTTGCTTGCCCTGTAGGTAATTGCATTAGTTTATCAATGTTGGCTACAATTTATTACACACCCTCCAGCACCAATAGGATCCTTGTGCTCTCTGTGAGATGGCAGGTCTTTGTGTAAGGGTGTTTGTTCATGTGTGGGTCTTGCAAAGTAAAGTAAAGTAAACACACAGAGACACCAGGAAGTAAACCTGTTGTTTTATTAACAGCGGTAGTTCATTTTTGCAGGTCTTTCCTTACGGTATTGGCAGAAATATGTAATAATACTTGCACATATTGCAAATGCACTGATACTTCAAAAGTGCCGTACACATGAGGAAATGCAATATTTCCTTCCTGATTGAAATCTGCTGCTTTTCACTCTTCCAGAGAAAAGCACAAATGTGCAAATAAACCAAAATTTCAAATTCAAATTTGATGTGATGAGCACGATCCTGTCAAAAACAAACACAAAATACTACACAACAGAAAACTATAGGAGATGGTTTAGGATTCTGTATCGTCTACATTTCATCATCTAAAGAAAACCCGCAGGAAGGAAATGAGGAGACGTGATCCTACAGGTGTCTGGGCATCTTGCTGACAGCAAAGTCTGTCTAATTTTTTAATGCAATCTTAGGCTGTCAAGAGTCAGACAGAAAATAATGTTACCTTTTATCAGGCTGTGCTGGTGAGTGTCATCAGACATGAGTCAGCGATCATGGTCGCAGCCAAAATCCAACCCGCAGTGAGAAAGTCTTGCTGCAGGCCATCCACCAGCAACCTGCACTGCACTGCACAAAGGCTTTGGCTGCACCTGTCACACATCCTCCTGCCCCAGCACAAGCTCTCGCCTGCTGCCTCCAGGTCCAGTCCCAAAATGCAAAGCCAACAGCTTCAGATATTTACCTGCACCTCACTGTGGCTGCCTCTTGGTGGCTCCAGGGGAAACTAAGGCATGTAACCTGCAGTAGGAGTGTGCAATACCATTGCATCATGGAGCTCCATCTTTGGATAAGTTTATGCTGGTGTTTTATTTTGATTCTGTTTTTGTCCAGGATCGACACTGTGCAATCTATAGTTCAATTTCTATTCTAGTCTGTTATATTCAAGTAGTTATTTAATGTCAAAATGTAAAGCAGTGATGATTACGACTAAAATCTAATCAGTTAATAATCAGTCTATTCATAAGGAGGCAGACATTATGGCACCACTCCTCCTCAGTAGAGCGAGATGTGGATGCGGCCCACCTATCTGACTTGTTAGGTCTCTGAGGTTGGCTGCACCTGAGGCGGCCTGTGTCTGCTCAAAATGGCTGTTGACACACAAGAAAGTCATCAGCGAACAACAGACAAGACCGCCGAGGTAACAATATCGACTAAAATGAAACAAAACAGAGTCAATTGTAAGAGAAAAAGCAGAAGAGGAAAAAGGAGATGACATGGTGAACTTTATTTAACGATAAATTAAACGTTATTTCTTATGAGATATAAAACATTTAGGCATTTAAGAAAAGATCAACGCACAACATTGGTAAACGTTAAAATACAAAACATATGAAAAACAAAAACATGAAGCAGAAACACAAGACTGAGAAGGAACCGCCATTGTAGAATAGTGTGTAAAAATCAGACTTTGCTGGCAGCCCTGGTGTTGCGTGTGTGTTAAAACAGCTTAATGTTTCGGGTGGAGAAGTGTTCCAGAGTTTGGTACCTATTACTGAGAAGGATGACTGTCCACAGTGTTTTCAGAGCGAGCTTGGACACACACTCGAAACTGCGGTTGTGTGAATGAGACGCTACTAAATGACTCCCCGGGCCTTGAAGTGCTCTGGAGGCGTGGGATAAAAACTCCTCCACTCACACAATGTTTTCAGCCTCTCCCTTCCGTCTGTCCTGTCGGCGATGATTACGGCTCCAAAACCTGTCCTAAAATTTTATGCGATGGCACTCTTAATAGGTGCTTAAATCAGATTGTCTTTCATTACATTAAAAACAATATTACTACCCGGGCATTGGGATGAAGTCCTCTGGCCAGCGGCTGCTCCTGTGAATCATATGTATTATGGATTTGTCTGAGGTAATAAACAGGCCCTGCTCTTATTCCCGCTTCCTGCTATCATTTCTTTCCTCGGCCCTCAGATGGATTACGGCCCTGTGTGCAACATGTAGATGAGCGGCGCTCCTCTGATTGCCTTATGGCCATCAGACTTTGCATATTTACTGCCCATGAATCATGGCCCGCTGAAAACCCAGCGCTGCACACTCTCCCTCCTCTCCTCTCTTCTCACCCTTTCTCCGTCACTCGGCCTCTTATTCTCACTTATTTTCTCTCCGCTGTCTCGCCCGGTCTTTTTCTCACTTTCACTCGTCTTTTCCCCGCGCCTTGATCTTGCTCCGCGCATTCCCAGCTGCTTAATTAAAGCATGTATTATTAATACCGCCACGTCTTTGTCCATCCTTCTTCGCTGTTCTTATGACTGCTACATTAAGTTTAAATTGTTTCGCTGTAATTCCCTTTTAATGTCCCTGTTATAATCAGTGTTTCTGGTGTGCTTGGGTGAGGGGCGGGTGGAGGGAGGAGTGGCGGTGGGGTTGGGGGAGGGGTTGGTGACTGAGATCATAGGATTTTACTGTAGCCCACTGTTTGATGTGTGGCTTGCATACTGCAGGCCCTGTAATTAGGTCTGTTTTACAAGTCAAATGTATATGGCGGCAATCTGCAAAATATGAGATTAATAAAAGAAAGCTGTCAGATGTGGCTGGTATGGCGCGCGAGCCGCCTCTCCAAACCCCCAAGGAGGCTCCACTATCCAATCATCTCCTCCTTTTCTAACAATGGGTGCAGGAAGCAAACATTTTGGACCCTCACAGACACAGTTGGCAGAGCAGGTGTGTGCAAAGATGCACTGAGAGGTGGAAAAACAAAACCATGAACCCCAGAATCAACTGCCAAATAGAAATTTAAATCTATAAACAAAGACTTTAATACAAAGTCCATGAAAAAACATGGAAAGTAAGTTGCATGCGCACGTGCATACACACACAGACACACAGACACACAGACACACAGACACACACACACACACACACAGACACACACCACAGCAGGCAGGTGACAGCTAGACATAAGGGAATATAAAATACATCAAAAATATATAAAAGACACAACAAAGCTTTACAGAATGACAAAAACAACAAGCAACTTTGGCAGGACTTTAGTGCTAAAATATTTGAATGCATTTGCTGAATTTTTGACCAAAGTAATGGGAGGTTTGGATGAACCGGAAAGCTCCCAAAGTGTCGTTCGCCCAAAACAAAGAGTTTTATTGTTGAAGCACTCGGCAACATGGAACACAAACTCCCCGAGGTAACTTCCTCCCACCAAAGGCACTTTTCTCTCTCTTCCACCAAAGGCACTTTTCTCTCTCTTCCCTCTTTCCCCCCATTACGTGTAATGAAATGGTGCTGATGCGCTACCATTTATCAGTCACAGAGCGCCCGGTCCACCATTATTGATTGGATGAGGCCAATTGGCTGAGGGGATGCTGTAAACTGGGCGATTTAGAACCTGCATCCCTCATTGTCACATGATGGTTGCAGAATGAGGTTGTAAGAGGCGGAAGGAGTGTAGTGACGATAAATAAAGGGAAGAAATATAAAGTGACAGACGGGGCTGCCAATGGGATCCACGTCTGATGGCTTCACTGGGGAGAGAGAGACGCCACGGTGGAAGACACAAGACAAGGTGGTGGGGGTGGTGGTGGGGGGTGGGGGTGTATCTGACTTTGAATCCCACCAAGACAAATGTTGTTGGATGAGTGATGACACAACCGTGATGTCAAATTCTGGATGGTGTCCGTCCTCCTCCAGCAGCGGGTAGGTAACAGAGAGGAACCGGTAATGTCGTAAAACAGTGTTTAAATATTTTAATTTCATTTGTCAGAGGGCCCCTCCCTCGCTCTCCATTACCCTGCCAACCATCCTTCATCAGCTGAGTGAGTGCATTATTCATTAGCACTAATTATTTTCACATAATGTCTGCCCCGATATATTTAACCTCCACATTACGCCGGGGATAATGGCCCTGTAAAATTGAATTGCGAGATAGAAGAGGAGTAGGAGAGCTCATTTAAAGAACATAAGGGAGACTAAGAAGGAGTTGGGGTGGTGCAGGAGGAGGTGGGTGAAGCAGCCGGAACAGGGGCCGCTGACAGGAAGAGTGTTAAGCACTTTGGGACATGGGGCCCCCAGAAGTGATGGGACATTTGTTCCTGTCTCATTTGCATGCTAAGAGAAGAGCCTGGTGGGTCTCTGGCAAGTTGAAGAGACGCCAAAGTGCCCCGTGGTTGAGGGTGCCCCGAAACTGCTGAGACCCCAAGCTGCCGAGACCCCAAGCTGCTGAGACCCGAAGCTACTGAACCCCAAAGAGTTCTGCTTGACCTGATACATGACCCAGCATCGCTGGGAAAACACATGGCCTACGAGGGCAGCAGCATATGAGCGAGAGATCGGTCCCCATTTGTTGGACCCTTCCCTGTATTAGCGCCCATTGAGTATAATATACAGTTCAGTGTGTTGCACACTCAGCTGTCATGTGTGATAATTGCAGTCTTCCTCTTCTGTTATTCTACTGTTGCTTCTCCACCATCTCAAACTCAAACAAAAATGTTCCGTCTCCTCTGTCCAATCATAACGAGCCATTTCCACTTGAAGTGAACTGGTCACGTGACCCCGTACGTCATGTCCGCTGACGTGTAAATGCGAAAAAAAAAGTGTTTCCATGACACTTCAGCGATACACTTCTATATGGATACGTCTGAAAAACCTCCTCATCAGAGCGTCAAAACCCTTCAGCCATATTTGAGAGGTTTTTCCAAGTTTAGCCGTTTACTAGACTGGTTTTTTATTGCCATATTTAGGTTTTGCACAATTCGAGAGGTGATGGAAACGCAGCTCGTGACTCACTGGATATTTTCTCTTGTTGGGACCACTCTCTGTAAACCCTAGAGATGACTGTGAAAATCCCAGGAGATGAGCAGTTGTGTGAAATACTCAGATCAGCCCATCTGGCACCAACAACCGTGCCAGGCTCACAGTCCCTCCAATCCACTTTCCTTCTCCATTCTGATGCTCACTTTAAACTTTAGCCAAGTTGTCTAGAACAAATTTACATCCTAAAGTGTTTGGGAAGATATTTGTGTTAACAAGGAATTAAATGTTTTACTTATATGACATCAGAAATATGATTTTCAGAACTTTTTGTACAGTTTCTGTAGAATTTACTGGCGCTTAATGGATAGAGATGATTAGTTTTGTTGAATTTTGCATTTTGCAAGACTTTTAAAAAATATATATTTTGGAAAGAATCATGTAATTATGGTTGTAACTACTATAGTACTAAGTATATCCTTTTTCCATAAAGATTAACTTCAATTGCCTTGCAAAATTGAGAAGTTCAAGTTCAAGTTCCACTGGCGTAATTTCCACTGTTCTGTGATGTGACCCCAAGATTGCAGTCCAAGCACAGCTCTAATAATCTTGTCTCTCTATCTAATCAGGTTTAGAGTGTTTCTGTTCTTTCATTTAAAAAAAAGCAAACCTAAACAAAACAAAATAAAGCACCCTTGTTGCCTGCCTCGTTCCTCAGAAACAGTCCAAAGCAACAAAGATGTTTGCTGCATTAAAACAACAGAGCACCTTTAATGTCACAGAACCTGATTAACAATTTCAGCCCTAATTTTGACATCTGACTAATGACTTCTCTCCAGCATATTGCAGATCAGAACATATTGAAGTGTCTGTTTCCCTTTTGACATTAAGACAACATATACATTTCCTACACTGTGCTTCCTGTGATTCCCTGAATAATGTTGCAAACAGTGACCACACTCCTCTGCAGGCTATGGGAGTGTCGCTGTCGTGCTTCGTATGCTTGATGCCGGGTAATTGCAGTTCATTCCAACAGGGAAAAAAAATTATTCTCACGTCTTTCAGTGCTACGCCCAGAAGGCAGTGCTCTCTATGTGTAAAGTATCAGTCTCTCTGACATTTAGATTCGCCTTTTAAAGATGACATTTTTCAAAACTGGCATTTCTTCATATGTTTTCTGGAGGCGACAAAATTATTCTTTGACATCCCAGTCAGTGTTCTCATATAAGTGTGTAATTTATCCAGCCTTAAGTTGTTTGGTTTCTTTCTTCCTTTGGTTGTGTTGTTACTATTTCACAGTGCACAAAAACTGCTATTGCTGTCTGTGTGAGACACATGCGCAGTGTTTGGGGTCTGGTTTGGGGACAGGTGTTCCTGATTGGGGCCTCAGGGCTGCTGCCAATCAGCAATCAGGTGGATGAAGGCAGGTGACAGTGAGGCGCTCGGCGTCAGTGCAGCAGGAGCAGAAAGAGAGCGCTGTGTTATCATTTGTTGTGTTGTGGCTTTTATTTCATTTCCAAGTGCTGTGTTTTCCCAAGTTCCGATTCTTGATTTCACGACTCCTCCTGAGTGCATCGTCCTCCGCTCAATGGTTAGAACTTCCTCAGTCGTTGAAAGAGTTCCTCGGCATCTGTTCGCCTCACTGCTGCTTTATTCTTTTTTTCATTATCGTTACTGCGAGTTTTCCGCTGGACCAGTCCGGACGTAACAGTGTCTAATAGTTGCTTTTTTTCTAAACACAATCAAACAAATATGTACATACGATGGCATAACAGCAAGTCTGGCTTCTGCTTACCTCTGCTTATGAGAGACCTTTTCCTGAAGCCGTTGCTTTTCTGCTGGAAAACAAGACGTTGAGTGAGTACAAACAGGTACAAACAACCCTCATGCTGCAAGCCTGATAGGCTGGGTGACAGCCGACAGCGTTTGGGTGACTGGTGGAGAATTAATGGTCGACTGACTGCAGAGTGATCCCGCATGATGCTCATCTTCGAATGACTTCTTTGAACCTCTGGAGATTTCCAATTACTGCACTCCGGTGCCACGCAGTGAACCGTGATCCATTCCACAAATGAGCATGCTATCCTAAATAATTTCCCCCACAATGATGGTGCTACACATGCTGAAATATTTAGAGCTCAATTTTCCAGTCCAATCAGACTTTGGAAAGATTCGTAATGACGCCATAATCCGCAGTATAATTCATTTTCGGGGTCTTTTGGGATCTGAGTTGAGCAAAATGGTTGAATGTGTCGCTAATCTGGGATGTGACTTGCTTTGTGGCAAGTTGCCATTGTTTTGAGGGGATTAATTACTGTGTGACAATCCAATTGTACCATTTCTTTTCATGGGAGATATCAGCAGTACTAAAAGTTCGGACAAAGCCGTTGCTGCAACCATACAGTCGACACACTGGCGGCTGCTATTAGACAGAAGATTCATTCAGTGCTTAAGCACAGACAAAACCTCAATGTTTTTATTACAAATAAAAAGTGTAAACCTCCCTGGACACATTCCTTATCAGAGGCTTTAATGCTTCGGAATATCCAGGTTTGCATTTCAAAGCATCAACTTTATTATCGCATCATACTAGATATGAACTAATACTACAGAGTAATAGAACAGAGGGGGTGTGGGATAGCGTAGTTTTGTAGCGATTATGGCCCACTGGCCAGAAATGTGAGGTGAAAGTTCAGTGAATGTGCAGCGGACAAACACACTGGGAGGCATGTTTGAGATGGATTGGCATTCTAAAAGAAGGCACAGAGGCTCTGCGCTCCACCAAACACACGGTTATTGGGCCAGAATGTCCATCTGTGTGGGCATACTGTGGTCTACAAATGAGAAGAGGGAAATAATCTCCTCTGAATTTACATCAGATTGCGCGCCATAAAGCGCGTGCTTCACATTTCCTGCGTGGCCGCTGCTGCATACTTGTAGCAGATTACGCAGTGTAACAGTGCTCAGCGGCCGCCGTCCCGCCGTGGGAATCTGAGGAAAGTGGGCCATAAAAAAAAAAATTCCTTAGCTACTGGCTTTAAAACCCAATAAAGTTAAATGGAGCCCCTGACATTTTTAGTATTACGCTACTGCGAGTGACTCCTTCCAACGCAGTGTGTGTGTACGGTGTCAAAACAGCTGTCTGTCACTGTGACACAGCGCATGGCAATACGATGTGAATGACGCTCTTGTTAAAATGGAAAGCCTGGCTGAAATTGGCAGCAGGCTAAAAGGTCAGAGCTGTCACAGCACGAGAACACACTGAGTGTTGAATAGTTTGCACTAAACTCAGCAGCAGCAGCAGCAGCAGCCAGAGTCCCGCTCATCTCCGAGCAGGATCCAGTTTGTGTTCACTCTTTTGTGAATTCTTGACACAATCAAACTCAATTCATGTCACCTATATATAAACTGACCTCTTTACATGGACCACAGGTCACGTTTTCCTAAAGGTCCAGTGTGGAACATTTCGCAGCATTTGCTGGTCAGAAAGATGAATGCAATAATCAGTTTTCTATTCAGTCCATCCATATTCTGGCCTCTCCCAGCTGTCTTTGGGCTGAGGTGGGGTTGCCAGCTTCTCACAGGGCCACATCAGGAGACAAACAACCCTTCGCACTCACACTCACACTCACCATCTATCTATCTGTCTATCTATCTATCTATCTATCTATCTATCTATCTATCTATCTATCTATCTATCTATCTATCATTTCCTTCAGAGGATAATCTTGCCCTGATGTCCTTCATTTTCTCAGTTCGCCCTTGTGATGAATTCTCATCTGCGCGCTACTTCCGAATACTTTGCCCAAGGAGGTGTAATTTAAATATTATCAGTCACGGTGCTGCTGCCAGCGCAGGAATGATATCCGCCCTAATATCTCATCTCTCATGCAGTGAAAGAAAGACCTTCCCTCTGAATAACAAAATCTCAATAATTCACTCAACATTATCATCATCACAACCGTAATGGGAATGAGGCCAGTGTTTCCGTTTTTCCTACTGTTAGCATTGAGAAAACTCTCCAGCAGATGAACAGGTGTGTTCCTCTGGCCTCCATCCCATCAGTTTCACAAGGGATGGAGTTTGACTGAAAGAAAAAAAAACAAAACACTATGTTACCAACTGTTTTTTTTTTTTTTTTCCAGGTCACATGAACCATATAAATATTAAACACTCAGGTCAAATTGAAAATGACTGCCACGCCACAGAGTTAGACTTATTTTCTGGACATATTCTCATAATTGGATGACTGTAACGATGATAATGAGAGCGGCCACCACGGAAGAGTTTGCCTACGAGGGAGAAGAGGTCCCAGTTAGTCACAAAGGCGCCGCTTGGTCATTCTACATTAATCTGCAGACTGTGTTCACCCTGTGTCAGGGTCTCGTCAGTTTCGCTCCCCAATGACTCCCACCTCCAAGCCCGCCGCATGAGCAGGGGCCCCTAATTACAGTCTCATATGTATTTAATGGAGTTTCTGCCTTTGGTTCTCTGAGAGCTGCTCATGCCACTGTAAATGTGTCTTTACGTTGACTCCAGGGACAAACTTAGTGTGGAGCAAGTTGGTTTGCATTTTTGAGTGTGTGCGTGTGCACGTGTGTATGTGTCAGCCAGGGCCAAACACGTGATGGTCGAAGGTTTCCAGTCTTTTTTTTCCTACTAAAGACCTCCAAACTTAGCCAGAGTGGGAAAAACAGGCAAACAAAAACCCTTGCGGTCCGGTCATATTTTATAACACTTTTGATCTCAAGGTTAAAGGTATAGTTCAACATTTTGACAAAGTCACCTTCTGCCATAATGGGCAACATCAAAACAGTACGCTTGTCGAGAAGAAGTCGGTCATGGGGGACTTGGTGGTGTAGAGTGACGATGTACAACTCACTGTCTGAGGTGTCACTGTGTGACTCCGCCCAGTGGTTGGTCCAGCCAAGTCCTTTTTAATGGCAGGGCAGCTGCTGTGGCTGTTCTCTGGGTCTCAGAACAACAGGGACTGATAATTGAAGAGAATGGACCTACTTGTGATTATAGGGATTATGGCAATAGGTAAAATGTTGAACTATGAACTAAAAAATGCTTTTAAAGTGAATGGCTATAGAAATAAAGATAAAAACCTGTTTATAAAACTATTTCATCCTGTACTTTTCTTCCCTATATGAGTGAAATTCAGTTTGTCTTGCTACATTTTGACAGACGGTCGAGATTCAACAAATCAAATGAAATCAAACCTGTCCAGAGAAAATGTGAATTTTAATTCTTGTATAATTTTGTCATTAAGCGTTGACGGCACGCAGCCATTCAAGTTGTGATTCACCCCGCCGGTGAGTCGGCAGGCTTTACTCTCAGCCATTTCACCAGTTTCACTTTCTGAAGCGACCCGTCCTAATGAGGACAGACATCTGGACCTATCGCACAATACTCAGCTGTGATAAACGCGACCCAAGTGAGACGCCCTTGCCCCTAAACCCCACCAGGATGCATAAAACAGCAGCTCAGCCCCTGTTAAAGGGCTACACAGGAGCATAAATCGGTCCTTGTGCCTTATAGCTGTCCAATTTGCATGGCCTGTACACAAAGTGGCTAACGATGTTTCACAAGACAAACATGCACGGAGACGTCTCCGAAAACATGCATGCGGGTCAACAAATAAAAGGTAACCTGTGCATACTCCGACTTTTGGTTGATATTAACATTATTTTCCGAGTAAAATCCAACCTGCCTAGAATTCACCGTTTTGACCAGATTTTTTTTTTATTATTTTCAATTGTTTTTTTTCCCCCCCAGCAAAGCTAAATATTTTTTGGCGTGAAAGAAAGCAAAATACAAGGACAGGAAGCGCCAGAGGATTGAGACGGCCAGTGGGAAAAGGCGTGATGAAGAAGGCATCGAGACGGGAGTCTCAGTAGTTTTATCTAGTGGGCCGGAGAACAGTGGCGGGAGGATCTGTCTCTGTTAGAGGGAACACGGCCCTGTTATTAAAGCCATTCATCACGGCTTGAATATTCTCCCTTTAATGGGCTCTGTCGTTAATTACCCAAGTTTGTCAAGATAAGGAGTCAGGGCCTCTCTGTTTTTCTGGACCATACACAGACGGCCGCAAATACGCACATTGATGCACATTCTCTCTTTCTCTTTCTCTCTCTCTCTCTCTCTCTCTCTCTCTCTCTCTCTCTCTCTCTCTCTCTCTCTCTCCCTCTCTCTCTCTCTCTCTCTCACACACACACACACACACACACACACACACACACACACACACACACACAGAGTTCACAGTGCACTTAAAGCACATTTTCCAAAGGCATGTTCACAAAGATTAAAAAGAAGTGTAGGAGGACATGCACATGGCTCTCTGCTATCATCTTATTGCCACTGTTTTGATGTCGCCTATGTTTGAAACATTTTTTCCTATGAGGGAAAATGTATTTCACTGAAACTCGCAGCAATCCTTCACATGTAGCTTTGCCTTGACTGTTAAAAGCTAAATATATCCAACTGTAAATAAATTTTGCGAATTCAACTCGTTTTCATTTATAATGGAGCTTACAAGTGATCATTCCATGCTGTTACTTTATAACATTTAAAAGACTGAACTATAGAAAAAAAATAAATGCACTTCAGCTCCATTTATTTTAGTGTTGACACGGTACGGATGAAATTTGAGAATATGGTTTTCAATATATTGAAATTGTTTTTAAGTAAGCGTAAGAGATGATTTTATATAGTTAAAATCTATAAAAAAAAAGAGATCTTTTTAAACATTTGACAGATCAATCAATCAATCAGTTAATTAATTAATTAAGAAAATTGTCTGCAAACAGTATGTGACTCATCGTAAGCTGCATACCAAATAAATGCAACTTTGCAGTGTATAATTATCTACTATTATACTATTGTGATGCAGACATGGAACACAACGATCAGATATCTTCCATGGAATAACTTATGCAGATGAAGCAACAAAGGGCCGTGTGGGACGTCATGTTGTGCGTCGCGCTAACTGTGCAAAGCGTCCTGTGCCGAGGACTGTAGGACCATGACAGACTCTTTTGTGATCCTTTTATAATCAGCCACTTAACTGCCCGGCAGAATGGAACAGCGGCCGTAAAACATTTACAAGGCTACTCGATAGGATGCGCCAACACCTTTTGTTTAGCAATTAGTTTGTCTGTGGAAGGAACAAGACAAATAGGCTGCGGGAGCATCTGCTAGCCTTGTAGCTCTCAGAGCCAGAGACAGGGAGCCAGGAGGAGGAAGAAAAGAAGGCGGCAGAGAAGAAGGGGAGAAAAAAAAGGAGGTTTCAGAGGCCATCAGCAACAATAAGTACGGTAGCAGAAGGATTGCTGCAAGGCCTGTAAAGTTTAGAGTCTGAGGAAACTGATCTGGAAACGAATAAAAGCCTCTCTGACAAATATGATGATAAGAGACTCGGCGAGGGCTGTGTAATAGGGACCTATTTTTTTTTTATTTTTTTTTTTGCACACTACTGATTAAGAACTGGCTAAGTGTCTGTAGAGATTCCCATGTGCACAATGCAGCACAGGCAGAGTTTAGTATGCGTCCCAGTAGGGTTTCCTTTAGTACCCAGTCATTTACATTGCAGTTATCCGACGAGAGAGAAGAAATGCAAGGCAGCGTGACAAGCGCTCCATTGATCCCTTTGGCCTGATTAGCTCGCCAGTGTGCCGTCAAAGCAAACTAATCAGATACCATTGATCACGGGGCACTTTTTAAAGCTTCCCCAGGCAATAATATGATTTTTCTCAAGTCAAATTATTAGTTATCTGTTGAGATGCGGTGGCCATCGTTTGGGATTTGGACAAATCCCACGAGTTGCTGCTGGCAGCCAATAGTCAGATTTCAAACTTTATAGCGGTACAGTCATTTCATTTTTATGCAGTCTTCACTTCTGCTTACTGCAGATTCAAAGTGATAATAACAATAACAATAATAATAATAATAATAGTAATAGTAATAGTAATAGCTTTTGTGCCTTCCTGTCCTCACGGGCCTCTTTGCACTCAGTGCTACTGACACTTTTGTCCAGAAGAGGCTGCTGTGTTCCCTGAATACAACAGCAGGTGGACGGTGACAGCTTGCCGGAGCTTTTCTCTCCAAAGAGAGAGAGGGGGGGAGGAGCGAGGGGGGGGCGCGAGGACGCTGCTCTGTCTTCCCCTAACACGGCACAAGGCAGCGGAGGATATCTGAATAAAACAACAACGCAAAGTAAATGTCCAATCAGAAAGCACCTCAATCGCACCGTCCACACTCCAGTTGACAATGATTTGGTACAACACGTAAATTTTTTAGCTGATTAATGTGACGACACGGCCCCCCTCGTGACTGAACTCTCGCTAATTGATTATTGATGTCGTTTTCATCATTGACAGTAGGGGGCAGGATCCATACATTGACGTTGCTTCCCATTATGCGCAAGTCAAGCCACGGCGTTGCTTCTTAACGAGAGGGCAAGAAAGCGGCAACAAAAACACAAAACAAACAAACAAACAAACAAACAACTGCCATAGGCTGCCATACTAGAACAAAAACATTCTCAGTATCACGTCACAACGTGAAACTCTGACGTTTTTTACGAGACAATGTTGACGTTATAACGTGATACTGAGCACGTTTCTAGTGTGGCAGCAATGCGCTTCCGTAGTTGCTCCCTTATGTGTGTGTGTTTGTGTGTTTTAATTATTATTATTTTTAATCAATATTATTATTTTGTCTGGACTGCGTTGAGCTAGAAAGAGCCGCCCTGATTGGCTCCTGAATGCTCCTGAGAAGGCAAAACGGCGAGTGTGACTAAACATCTGCACAGCTGCACATCTGCACAGCTCAATGTTCCTCATCCATTCTTCCAGCTGGAGCAGCTATCTGAGCAAACTTTACTGTGATGCCTGTGTTCCCGGGATATTATGTGATCAAATGCTGTGATAGCATAACACCCCGCCTATCTGTCTGTCTGTCTGTCTGTCTGTCTATCTGTCACACCCTCGGGCTAAAACACGAGCCGAGAGCTCGCGGCTGAAGAACACTCCCGTGATAAAGTTAAAGTGCTCCGATTAATATGTGACTCGTTTGTCTGTGATCTCGGATGTGCTGCGAAACTCCCTTTGCTCGCGTTGCAGAACAAGGATGAAAAACAGGTTAAACCACGATTACGTTTGAAAGATTAATGAAAAAATAAATAAACTGAAAATAAAATATAAGACTAAGAAAAAAAAAATGTTTAGGGCTTCATAGCCTTTACAGAGGGTCTTGATGACGCTTTTGTGTACCGACGTTACATGCATGTAAAACATTATCAAAACATGTTAAAATGATTTAGTGCACGATATAAATATTTAAAAGTATAGAACCGCAACTCGAGATATGCTCATATTTCCAATGACGCTGCAGCCAATTAACCCCTAATAACTAAATACAATTTTTAAAGAAGAAACTAAACAATAAACCAAAAACTTAAAAATGTCACGAAAAAAACCTCAGACAACTGTTTTAACGACGTGTGAAACAATGAATCATCTCAGGACTCCTCAGATTTATTGTGCAACCAGCCTGCTTCCTCCAACAGGGCGCAAACAGTCATTCAGTCATTCATGTGCAGGCCAGACTCTATAATGACACCACACCCTTATTTATTATATTATTTTCCTTCCTTCACTGCATAGAAGTTACATTTTATTTTGAAACAAGCATTTAGTGTGTGTGTGTGTGTGTGTGTGTGTGTGTGTGTGTGTGTGTGTGTGTGTGTGTGTGTGTGTGTGTTTTCTCTCCTCTCACCACGTTTGTGCGCACCTCTCATGTCTCAGTTTCAACATCTGTTTAATAGCACCCCTGTTAATCATTTTCGTAGCGCTGCCTTTTTACTGGACCTGGGAGACCCGGACCGTCATGTACCTGTTTGCAGTTTGATTAACGCTGCATTTCCAGTGCACATATTCAAGCCCGGTGGAGGCAGTACGAAGGGGGCCGTACATGAGGCTAATGTAGCCTGTGGTGCTGGACAGATGGAAGAAGTGATAAATGGGGAAAAGTTGTGAGTTAACTCTTGTTGGCTTCACTGAGTCCCAATTGGTACCGACGGGGGGAGAGAGAGAGAGAGAGAGAGAGAGAGAGAGAGAGAGAGAGAGAGAGAGAGAGAGAGAGAGAGAGAGAGAGAGATGCAGGGCGGCGGGCGGGAGGGGATTGTGAAGCAGCGCACTGGCGGATGGATGCTGTAATCTGAGTGGAGCACGGGGAGGTGGGTGGGGTTAGTGGTGGTGGTGGTGGTGGTGGGGGGGCTCAGACGGGACGACAGATAGCGGAGGACGAGACGGGAGGAAGCAGAAGTGCAGCAAAACAGCCTCTGCCTCTTCGCTCCAACAGCCACCTCTGCACTCTGAAATATTGAAGAGGTTTTGTTGTGCCTAGTTAAACATGCACTGGTGTGACACAAACTGTGAACAATGCCATTACACACACACACACACACACACACTGCTCTATTTTCCATAATTCATGATAGAGTAACAACTGCAGCCACAGCCCCTGGGTTTGCTGCGTGCACTCTGCAGCTGGCATGTATACATGCATGCTTTAAAAACATTTAGTCCAGTACAGGAAGAGCTGTGGAAGTGCACGTGTCTCAGGGTCGTCATAATTATTTTGAACTCTGGAACAAAAGCGTGAAACTAGCTTTGACGCAGTGCAGATTGGTTCTCCTAACCCCAGTTGGGCAGCTGAGCATCAACAGTGGAATCAAATAAACTGGTTGAGCGACAGTGAACGCTTTCTCCTCATGGCGGCATTTTTATTTATTATTTTGCTGAAAAGTAAAAGCGCGGTGGCAGAATGAAACTTACCTGCACAGTAGCAGTGTTCTTAGAGTCTGTGTCACTCCGCAGATCTCAGTGGAGCAGACCAGTCTCCAGAACTACATTCGGGTCTCAAGACCTGAGACAGAGAATGAGGGGAGGAGGACATTGAAATTATTATAGAAGCTCCCAACCACAATTATTGTTGACTATGCGACATCATTCACGTGATTTAACTCAGCCGCATTACTTTAAAGATCTTTACGGTGAAAAACAGTGGTAAGAAGAATAATGTTAAAAAGAAAGAGAGATGCTGTTCTTTATATCAGTAAATACTTTTGCTTGGTTAGCTTGTACATGTGTTCCATTAAAATTCTACGTATTTTTAATTATACATCTTTTGTTCTTTATCTTTGAAAAAAGTAACGTGCACAACAATATGATTTGATGAAAAATCTTTCCACAATAGAAGCCGGTTACTCCGCTTGCAACACACATAACTGTTGTAAAGTTTTCAGTATTCAATTAATTACGATTCTTTATCAAGGAGGCCACTGTGATAAATACACCATCCACACAACACAACACACTCTCACCCGGGTTTGGGTCAGCGCTCAATGCAGACTTGGAGCAAAAGGATATAAATACAGAATTAGAAAACACAATAATGAGTGAATATAAAGGCTACTGTTTTAATAATCAAAAAAATAAAATATCGGTGAGTGACTTTACTGGAGCATTTATTGTGAATAATTTCCCCACCCCCTTTTCTGCATATGAAATTATAAGCACTGTTTTACTCCAGATGAGTTCTCCAGATGAGTTCTCCTCAGTAGAACCAAAAAGACGGTTCGTGCTCGCCATGAATAAATTATTTCACCTGCACCACTGTGAGCAGTCTGCTTTTTACTGACATTTAACAAACACGTCTTTGGAAGATGTGAAAGCACAGGGTCAGCAAATTAAACTGAATTGCATGTGTATGTGCGTGTGCATGTGTGTGTGTGTGTGTGTGTGTGTGTGAGAGAGAGAGAGAGAGAGCGAGAGAGACTGACACAGTCTCAGATCTCAAAACAAATTCAAGCGACAACAGCCCAGGGACTCTCCAACCATAATTGTGCGGGTGGCATTTTAGAAATACTCACACAACAGGGGTCAATTTCTCTTCAGGTCACTGAGAATGACATCATCAAACTACTATTAACTCTGCAAACAAGCCGAGCCCTGCTGCGTCCGTATTGACAATGGATTCTTTCAAACCAAACAGTGGGTTCTGGGCTTTGCCCTCAATCTAAACCCATAACCTCCCAGTGAATCATGGAGAAATGTCCATCTGGACGAGAAATGATGGCCACCGAGGAAGGTGGGTTAAAAATGGCAGCTCCCCGCCTGTGCTACAGGCGGCCAGGTTTTGCTTCCTACCCCAGCCATGGAGCGTTTATTGCAACAACCTCGCTCCCCTTTCACTCTGATTTCTTGTATCTTCTCTAATTAACCCGTCGACTGGCTGTGTCAACACTGAAAACGAACTTTGCCACACTCGGTGTCAACGGCGTGCCCTTCCTTTAAGATGCAGGCACCGCAGTGGTCTGGTGAGCCCGCCGGGCCTCAGGTGTATACCGACACACAAACAGGAGGAAGGCATCCGCATGCAGGCCACTGTTTTTCTGTAATAATAGCTAGCAGCCCTCCCGTTTAATAATTAATGCCATCCAGCCAATACAAAGTGAACGGCGTGCAGACTGCACTCCCTGGCATCACATCTTATTCTATATCTCCCCTGATAGAGGCAACGCTCATGACTGCACTGCCCTGCACATCACACACACACACACACACACACACACACACACACACACACACACACACACACACACACACAGACACACACACACACACACACTCTCACTTGTGCAATTAGCCTTCTGACCACAACCACTTTTTTAAATAATAGAATACTAATAATTGCAATACAACACATTAAGCAATGGGCTATAACGCTGCAACAGAAGGCAATAAAAACATGATGAAAACATGCAATAAGATAACTAATGCCACCAATATAACTTGGGGAGCTCAACTCCATAAACTAATAGTTACAATAATAGTTCTACTTTTCACTTAATGCACAAGGAATTTGTTTCAGTTTTTTTTTAATTTTTTTTTTCCATTTAACAAGGTAAACATTAGAAAAGCAGCAGCGGATCATCTCATTATAACTAAATAAAGTTTTATTATTAACTATGCCGTCACTTTGTTCATACGCCACAAGGGTGAAATTTGTTAAATTGTTCTCTTGGTTTTATGACGGTATTAATATTTGAACGCAGAGGAACAGCTTAATGGTGAACAGCTTAATGGTGAACAGCTTAATGGTGAACAGCCACTGAGGACAGCTGCTCGGTGGCGTGAACTCTGCGATACTTTGAGGCCAAAGTGTTAATGAAAAGCGTACAAATTGATCTCGTTAATGAGTGGACAAAATTGTAGCGATCCGTCCGCCCTGGCGAGGCCTCCTCATCGAGCACATGATGTTTTTCTGCGCTGTGTGTACAAGACACAATCTCATTTGGCATTACGGTGCAATAAAAAGAGCACGGGCGTATATCGGAGGTTATGGCAGGAGTGGTCACATGATCAATAGCAGGCCTGGGCCTCCTCTCCTTTCCCCCCCTCCACCAGTTTTCCTCCTTTCTCCCCTCTCCACCTTTCCTCCCAATCAATTAACTTCCCCAAGTAAACAGATCCGTCCCCACGCTGCCGTAACTGGATCTTCACCTCCTCCTCTCTCCTCCTCTCTCCTCCTCTCTCCTCCTCCTTGTCCCAGCCACGTCGGGCGGTGAAACCCGACTCCGGGCAGAATCTTACTGTTAGCTCCCCATCCAGCGTGCGTTGTGGTGAGAAGACTAAATAAAGGCCGGTGACATCATCTGCCCAACCTTCAGCCCTCACACTCAACCCTGACACTGCGACCTCTGAACGGGTCACCGACTGACTCACTGACTCTGTGCAAGAACGACCCACCATGCTCGTTCTTGACGAGAACGTCTCACTGTCGCACGGCTCTAAATCTGGCATCCTCATTGGTCAAGCTTTCTGACCAAGCCCTGTGCTTCAGGCCCAATGGGAGCGTCCTCGTTTACAGTTAGTCTGGATCTGTTAAGGAAGGAAGGAAGGGAGGAAGGAAGGGAGGAAGTATCAATTTCTGGAGAGGAGTCAGAGTTTACTCACGGTGATCTCACGGATCCCAGAGGCCCCGGCGAGGAAACGCATTTTTCTATGTCAGCGCTTCTTTCTTCCACATTTAGCCAGAAACAGATAAAGAGTCACACTTGGTTTATTATGTTTTCTAATCGTGCATTTTTGTTACTGATCTTTTGATCATGCTCGACTTCTAGTCATCATCTTTAAAGTGGATTTTGAAAGCACGTGTAGTACTTTGACTTGTGACTTTTAATGCTCTGTGACTCCCAACTTTCCCAAACATGCCGCTGTGCTTTAGCCACTGCTGAAAGCCCGACACATTCATCATCGTCACAGTGGAACTTCACCGATAGGACTTCTGCTTTTTTATTTAGAACTCCATCTGGAAAGCCAGTCTGTTGCCAAAGCCGTGCCCAAACAAGAGCATGTGTTCCGTTTTTTTATTGATGCAACATCTTATTCTACTGTCAGATCAGTTGAGACTGGAACAAATACCAACTACCGACATCTAACTTAAAAAAAAATAATTATATATTCATTATGTTGAAAGAGGCATTTGGTAAAGAAAAGACTTGAAATGCACTTTTCCACCATTGGGTCGGCTTGATAAAACAGGTGACTGGAAGAGAAATTCCCATGAGTGTTTGAAGATGAAATTGTTCATTCTTGCAACACCCAAGACAGTGGGAGTGGAGACGCAGACAGGGTCAATCTGCTGTGACCCTCCGCAACATGTCGTTATGCTTGCTAATCAGATTTAGAGACAACAAGTGAAGGGATGG
Source organism: Nelusetta ayraudi (assembly GCF_046127955.1). Classification (NCBI taxonomy): domain Eukaryota; kingdom Metazoa; phylum Chordata; class Actinopteri; order Tetraodontiformes; family Monacanthidae; genus Nelusetta; species Nelusetta ayraudi. The sequence goes on along the minus strand of NW_027466055.1, from coordinate 1,082,415 downwards.
CCTCTCTGGGCCGTTTGCTTTTGCAAATGGATCTGCTTAATATGGGAGATTAATAGACTGCGATCTAATCTTCTCTGTGATTGAAGCTGTGATCGAGTTACAGAGAAACATGATGGATGTTGAGGCGTTGGCACGTGAGAGCCATGTTAACCCTTTACAGACTGGATGCGAGGTTTCTTTGGAACTGTTTGCAGAGGATGTGGAGGAGGGACTCACAAGAACGAAGATGTCTGCATTGCTGTCAGTTATCAGCTGTGGAATTTAGAAAGGCGTCCCTCATCTCCAAGTCTTTCAGATTTGGAACTAAACAAACACAATATTCCTTTTCCATTTTAGAAAAAGACAAACTAATTTTTTTTTTTTTTTTATCCAAACAGCTGCAACAATTTATTTTACATTATATTAATTTTATACTATAAAAAAAAAATTCAGTAGTGGACAAATAATTATTCCGCTTAAGTACATTTTCAATCATTCTTGTAGACAAATGAGACTGACAGTCATCGTTTACAATTTTACAAGTAAAAAAAAAAAAAAAAATTTCATTAAGTCAACGTTTGAAGATGCTGCTGCATGATTAAACTACTACCCAAATCTACAACTGTGAGTTGGAGAGAAATGAGATTATGCAGCCTTGTCAGTCTCTGCCAATGTCTTACATACAATACCTGTTTTAAGCATTTCAAACAACTATTATTGCTAATTTCGACTACAGTCAACTTGTACAAAGGCTGCATTTGATTATCAGGTTATTATAAATCAATAACATGCAACTAGCATTCTGTACAGTTTCCCTTTTGCAGTAAAGATGGCATAGAATTTTGATATGATGCATTGCATTCTGGGGCCTTAATGCAAGCAGAGGAGATCCTGTCTCTGCAGTATTCTCCCCAGCTTTAAAAAAAAAAATAGTAAGAAAATAGTGGGAGCAGCACCATGGTTGTAAGAGCCTGTGTAAATCACAGGGAGAAGCTGTCGTCCCCAACAGGGCCTTGTTAGTCGCTCCAGAACCATAATGGCTGATGCCTTACAGGCAAACTAATTATAAGGTACTTAACAGTCCGGACCTACAATACATCTGCCATAGGCTGGGGAGGCTAGAATGGGAAGAACAGCCACCCCCCCCCCCCCAGTGCCCCTCAACCCCCCCCCCCCTCCCCCTTTACACCTTCAACTCTTTCTCTTTAGACCTCTTTGCAAAACCTTTGTTCTTTATCTCTTTGCTCCTCCTTTTCTACATTTCTCTCTATTTCTATTTCTATTTCTATTCCTTCTTCTTCTTTTTTTTTTAACACCCTAAGTGTCTTCCTTTCTCTCCCCCATTTTGCTGTTCTCTCCGGGAACCAGCTGGGGAAGTGGCCTCGGGACACAAGCTAGAAGGATGCAACCATATGCTAGATATTTTCATGGAAGATGTGCGTGCGTGCGTGCGCGTGTGCGTGCATGTAGGTACGATGTGTGTGTGTGTGCAGGGAGAAGGCACGAGGAGACGTTTGACTTCTTGTTGAAATGTACAGCATAGCAGCTAAGTAGGACATTTATCTGGCAGTGGTTTGCCTTCCCCTGTTGTGCTTGTGCACCCGTTCCTGAGTTCCCTCTCTATCCCACAGCTAAACACCTTCTACACGGAGCATTTCTGCTGCTGTTCAGCTGCAATACCTCCTCTCTCTCCACACACACACACACACACACACACACACACACACACACACAGGCACACACAGACACAGGCACACACAGACACGGCAAACTGTAGAGGCAGACTGCTGAGAGCGAACTGCTCAAGACACCGTCACAGCTTGCTCATTAGACAGTTTCTTCTTGGATTGAGGCCAAATATCTGCGGGTCATAAACTCACTGATGTAACAGGCAGCGGAGCTCACACATCCAGGGAAGCGTTCAAAAGCAACACGCTGCTTTCGAGTCCTGCCATCATTTTTTTTTACGCCGCTCGTGATGCATTTCATCTGCCAATGTGACTTGACAGCAGAGGTGGGTCCTTGCTGAGGAGAAACGCGTCACATGAAAAGCCTCCAGATGACCTTTGTGAAAGTAGGCCCGTCACAACGCTCTGCTGTCGCTGTAGCCAGCACCGCTTTCACAAAGCGACTTTAGCGCTGCGAAATGATGCCTTTCTCGCTCTCGCCGTGCACCACCAGCGGAGCAGGGTTGACCTTTAAAGCCAACAGTCGATAATACAGCGGGGAGAAGGAGGGAAAAGAGCGGAGATTAATGCTTCATCAGCAAATATCGGACCGTCCCAGCACTAACTTTGATCTGCGCAGCCATATCTCCCACCGTGCTGTGTTGGTCTGGCACTTTTCTAGGCTGATATCTGTCAAAGAACGCCGTGGCTTGAACTTATTTTACTGTGGTAATGAATAGTCATATTTTACTAAAATGTATTGGAATTTATTCAGTATTACTATTCATTATCAGTATTTTTTGATGTCGTACTAAATCAATGTGCATTTTTTACTATGTGTTATATATTTTTAATGCGATATCAGTGCTCTTTGTTGGTCAATACAAGCAAGAAAGATGAAGAAATACATGGTAAAAATATGCTAATATCTGGATCTGTTGGCCAGAACAACTGAGCGACCTGCTCTTTTGAAAACATGAACTGTTGTTGCTTATTATTTACCAAATGTTAATCTGGTAAGTCTGCTGTTTCTGTTATGTAAATCTGAGTGATTGGAAGTATTTTTCAAAGACATTAAAAACAACAAACTCACACCGGGCTGAATATTTGAAGCGGAAAAATAGCACAGGAGAGCCATGTTCATCTGCTGCTAATAACTCACACGTGTACTTTTTATTTTGTAAGACGTATTGAGCAGCTCTTTCCTTACGTCACTCCCGTCCCATTCACATGCGCACGTTTTTAGCCCCCCAGGGTTCGAACATTAAGGGGCAGGCTCCATCTCTCATTAACCTGCTGGTTGAATAAATCAAAGTCCAGGGCAGGGAGGGGAACCGCGGCCTCGGCCATTCAGATAAGAAGAACACCCTACACCAGCTCATAGCCTACAGCACAGTGATATATGGATCTACAAAGGCTAATAGCAAAGTATTGACAGGGAAATGGTGTGCTTATCCTGCTCCAGCGTGCTGGGGAGAGGTCCCCGAAGCAGATGGGACCCACTTTAGGGACAGCAAGAGAGCAGAATGGGTGTGATAGAATGAGGTAGAGATGCACTGGGACACATTAAGGTCTTTATGATTTCATTTCATCCAATTTGTCTCAGAGTTTCAGTCTACAAATAAACAACAGTAAATCCCACGCACGTTTTCGTGTTGATGAGCGCTTTTAGACTCTCGCTTATACTTTTGAATCAGGAGTGGCAGAATATTTCACTGTAGCACATCAGCACCTTGGACAGCCTCACATAAGAGGGAGGGGGGAAATTTGTAGCAGCTGAAGAGGGATGGCAAGCCAATAATGAACGGTTTAAAAAGCTAATTTGATTTACATTTATAAGGGAAAATGTAAAAAAAAAATAAATAAAAAAAAATATGGAGTATCTATTATATCAAAAATACCACAGATACACAAATTCTTTGGACGCCACGTTAACCCCTCACCAATTCCACACTGTGCTCTTGTATTTTCTTTCAGTGTGCACGCAGCTGCACAACACTGCAGACACAGGGGCTCCAGTCAGCAATACTCTTTTCTGACAGGAGGCTATAGATCAAGATGTAGGTTGCGCTCTCATTGGTGGATTCCTTCATGCCGGTGTCAGTAGGTTATCGCTGTGGGGCCTCCACCTTGTTCCAAGTGTCGGCTCCATCGAGCTCAACCAATTCCTCCTCCGCTGCGGCTGCAGGTGCGGGAGGCTGCAGGCCCTAATGGCAACACTTTGTCAACCTCTGAGAGGATGCACTAAAAAACGGCAACCTCTGATGTCAGATAAATGTGTTAATATGGTTAAGGCACTTGACCACCGGGGATGATGTTGTTAAGGCCTCCAGTGAAGCATTCCATTACTAGTTAAGAACTCGCAATGCTGGGCGGTTTTTCAACAATGCCGAGTACTGTGTGTTGACCGTACAAGCTGAGAGGGGGCAGTGCTGTAACGCAAGTAAGGGAGCGAGATATGTTAAAAATGATAACGATACAACACCGCTGTTCAGCCACAAGGGCCAGACATTCAACCTATTGATATGAGTGTGAATCGGTGAAACGGAGGGACATCCAGAGTGTGTACTTCCACCAAGGCCTGGCAGCCCTCTCACACAGGCACCTCAGCACTCAATACACAACACACATTTAATTTGCTGCACGCTGGTGGCAGGTGCACAATCATTTTCTGCCGCTGTTTGTAATTGTAAAGGAGCGAGGAAGACGGCAGCCCTGACACACATTTGGATCCTTCACATCTGTATTTGGATCCACACTCGTTTCAGTGCACTTATAGATACCAGCACCCGGTGTGAGCCAGACAAGATCAATTAAAAGTAACCCCCTCCTCAAAAATAACAACAACAACAACAACAACAACAAGATCCCTTTATCTGTGTCCCATCTTTGGCAGGTGCAATTAAACAATAACAGGGTGAAACCAAATGGAGCAAGAGTTGGATGATAACTGAGCTCCATTCCAATTATTTACTAAAAAACAAACCAAAACAACTAATTATTAAGTGGTCATAGCCATGTCAGAACTGGTAAAACACACACAAATACTCATTAATGTCACCAAACGACATCGCAAGTGACCATCTCAACATCTGGACATGAAGCACTGCACTGGGGCCTGTCCATGGCCATCATTACCCACTTGACATCTTTATAACTCCATGCAGGAGGAAGTCCTGGCCGCAGCCAGAGAGACAAAAGCCGAGTGCCAAAGTGGCCCCATGGTGTCAGCGTGGCACATCAGAGTTTTGTGTCGAAATAATTAGCCTGTTTAGATGCCATCTGGCCTCTGGTTGCTGGCATGTGGCACAGGCCAGGTGCTCCATGGGTAATACCACAGAGAGCCATCTACAGTGGGCTCATGAGTGGCGCTGGCCACCCCCGACACCGTCTGGATCCAGTGAACCACCGTGCAAGTCTAGAGCAGGGCCTGAGCAAAGCGTGCAGACCAGACAGTGTTTAGGGAGAGGAAGTAAAAGTATGTCGGCTTGAAGAGAACAGTGAAAAAAAAACAAAAAAAATCAGCAGCGTGGTAAGAAGAGCTTTTAAAATGTACGGTCCATCCCAGGGAAATATCTATGGGTGCATTGTTTTTCTTTCTGCTTACACCACGACTCCTTCCTCAATCAAACCAACGAGTGTCTTATCTCGGAAAAGCAGGCGTCATTTGATGACTGCCCTGCCTGATTGAAGCCAAAAATCTGAAGACGACTCTGATTTTTTTTTTCTTTTTTTTTTTTTTTTAGGCAGTTCAGTAGGCCAGTAACTTGATAAGGCCCCTGGATTTACTCGATGAGGTAGAAAGTTCCTGAGCAAGCAGCGCGCATGTGGTTGTTGTTCCCAGAGGGCTGTGAAACCGTATCTGCCCTGGAGGAGGATCCTCTTTGGTAAGCACTTCTTATCCAGGCCATCACTGCAGCCGATAGTGGCAGGGTAATATCCAGTAACTGCAGCTTTATGTGCGATCCAATACTCGGATCAATCCCTCCAACGGGAGGATTGCCATTAACCCCAGATCTCTCTCTCTCTCTCTCTCTCTCTCTCTCTCTCGCTCTCTCTCTCTCTCTCTCTTCTTTTCCTTTTGTTTTCTCCGCCCTCCATCCGTTTAATTCTGCTCCAGCAATCAACAAATAATTTCTCTCTCTCTCTCTCTCTCTCAAAAAAAAAGACAATTGCAGCTCCATATGACAACACATGACTCCATATGACTGCATGAGACTCCGTGTAAACCAAGAAAAGGCCATTATGGGTAAAGTCAGTGGGTCAGAACCACTGGGCTGAATGATCACTGCCAACTGTCAGAACTCTTATGATTCAACACCTTCCTGGCCACTCAAAGTGTGATGTGAACATGGTGAGTCCATGCACAGGTGTGTGGGTGCTGAAGCTCAATTCATGCATTTGTATTAGAATGCAGTCGAACATATAGTATGCTTAAATGTGCGTTGTGTGTGTGTGTGTGTGTGTGTGTGTGTGAGTGTGTGTGTGTTTCAGCGGGTACAAGCAGGCATTTTTTTTGCGAGTGTGTGTGTGTGGACGTGCAGAGAAAGCGAGGAGGACCGTTTTGAGGAGAGGTGGAGTGAACAGAGGAGAGACGCTGTGGTTTGAGATTTTGTTTGAAACTTCCAATACTTTGGGGAGCGTCGCCCCGTCTACCATCCATCCCATGTGACTGAGATGGAGAAATACAGAGTGAAGCAAAGATATGCGGCTCCCGTGGCACAATTCTCTCCCTCTCTCGCTGAATATAAATGGATAAATTGTGGCTGAAAATATTGTATCTGGGACTCCTCCTGTATTCTTTCAATACAAAATGGGCTTTGTATTTTAGAGCAGGCAGGTCTGGCAGACTTTATCAAATATAATCATAGACATTTATTGAGAATGGGTGACTGCACATGCAGATTTCATTTTAAAATCTATTACCTAAACACTATGAATAACGTCAGATTAAAGAATTTGAGCTTTATTGAGTGTAATTTACAAAATTATTATTATTATTTTTTTTTTACAAGAAAAGAGCCTTGTTTTAAATTGTTGTAATTTGAACATTTAAAGATGTCAGTCAGTAGTTTGTATCATGACTAATGGCATCCATTTCAAACTGTCCACAGTGTCACTACAGCATTCACTGGCTCAAGAGGCAAAGACAATTTCAAATATTTGAACCTAATTAAGTCAACTGTCTAACTGTCAAACTGTTTCAAGCCCAGCGAGAAGTCTGAGAAGTTTCACTTACCTCCAGTGTGTCTCTATCTTCCTCCCTAAAGGGTCGAGACCCCAGCGCTGCATCCCAGTGGCAGGATGGCGAGGTCGCGAGCATCCTCCCTCGCTTCCACAGCAATGTCACAGGCCACGGACCGGGAGGCTGAGCAGCTGGGCTACATCCCCGGTAAGCCCAGCAGTAGCCGTGTGGGCTTGCCGGCAGCTCTCTGTCAGCGGGACCGGTCAGTCAGCGGCGGGACGGGGGCAGAGACGAGGGGACAGGCAGACGGCAAGGCGAGCCCAGCCTGTGTGGGCTCCGCTGGAAGGCTTTTCTGCCTCGCCTTCCCTGAATGAAAGCAATCCTTACGAGTGAATGGGTAATGAGAGACCGGCTCCTGAGATTTTAGCTTTCTTAATCATGTTCATAATTAATTCAAGAACATTGATAATTTCATTACATTCTTTTTGTCTTATCAATAAATGATGTGCCTGCACTTTTAGCCTTGTGTATACGCGAGAGAGGGAAGGAGAGAGGGAAGGAGAGAGGGAAGGAGAGAGAGAGGGACAAGAGAAGTAATACTGCACTAAAAGCACAGGAGATGGAAAATGATACAAACAGGGAAGTGGTAATTATAATCTGTGACCAAGCCACTGGCTGCACAATATGAAGTCAAGTGGCTACAAATAATTAATAAGGCCTCATGTTGTGGGCGTGTGTGTGTGTGTGTGTGTGTGTGTGCGTGTGTGTGTGTGCGTGTGCGCGCGCCTGCCGGCCTGCGTTCCTGGTGTGGGTGAGGAGTTTAGGGGGTGAGGTGGAGCGAATGATTTCACCGTCTCTGTTTTCGTGTTTTTCCTCAGCGGGTCGTGACGATCAGAGGACGCGGCTCCGCGGTCTGCAGTTTTCACCGTCGCTGCGGCGCACGCGGAACACAACGGCCGTGTTGGTGACATCCTCACCTTTAAACCGAGGGGTGCGCACGGATGATGCACGTCTCGTAGTGCCCTTCACATCCACTGTGGGCTCAGGTTGCAGGAACACGAGCGGCTCTCTCTCCTCCCTCCCCTCTGTCAGGTCAAGAAAAAGGGGGTGGGGGGGTGGGGGGGGTGGAAGACACAAACCATTGACTGCCTCATCGTGCCACCTATTATTTCCAGCTCTTTGGCAGCCAGAGTAATGAGATAATATGCATATTTAATAGTTCATCCCCAGTATACTGGATAACCCTTCACCCCATTGTGCTCTGATACAGATTCCGTGCTTCATCAATCGACAAACCGGATCAGAACGGAGCTGAAAATAGCGTCAGAGGGGGACACATGGATGGAAACGGGGTGTAATGGATATCGCAGCTTCCTAAAAATACTGTGAGGGTGACAGAGTCTGCGGGGAAACTCTGGATCACAGTCGGCTCTCTGTGCACCAAAGCGAGACAGGTGGATAAATGGCTGTAAAGCGGTACGTCCAGACAGTGAGTGATGGGCCGCGCTGTCAAAAGTCTAATCCGCTAACAGATTAGTGGAACGAGCTGTTTATTCTGATCAGACTCTCTCAAGATAAAATCATTAATCTGTCGCCTTGGGGGTATTTAAAGCATCATTGTCGTGTTTCAATTACCATGAATCATTTGCAATAAAGTCCTTTTTTTTTCTATGGATTTTCAGTCACGTTCAAAAATAGCAATGAAGTAAGAAATCTACGGTGGCCGATGAGGACAAACCGGCCGCAGACGGTCAAATTTTGCAAACGCAGAAATGATGCAAAAGGTAAAAGACGCAAACGCAGGATAGAAATGCGAAATTGAAATTGAGAAAATACCAAAAAAAAAACCATGCGAAACCCAAAAACAACTTAATGACAAAAATTCAGTAAACGGAGCATAAGTGCGCCAGGCCACTAGGGGCACTCATCCTGAGACCTCAGTCCTGTGGAGAAGAAGAAAGATTAAAATTTGTTCAGCTTTTGGAGAGGAGGAACGACAAGATGTCTTATTTAATGACAAGATATTATAATTTCATATTAAAATAATAAAAAAAAACGATAGAGGAGCAAAAGATTTATGTAGCGAAGATTAGCTTACTTGAGACTTCCCTGGTCGGGGCCCCCTAGTGGCCTGGCGCAGCACTGTTTTGTTTCGTGAAATTGCAGCATTTCTCTCTTGCATTTGTTTCTGGTTTCTTGTGTTTTCTGGTATTTGTGTAATTTATCATTTCACATTTATTTGCTACGTTTGTTTGTTTTTGTTTCTGCATTCTTTTTGTGTTTCTAGCATTTGGACATTCAAGGTGCATTTGACCTTGTTGGCCACCATAGAAATCAGAGTCATTTGACCGTAAAGTGCAGTGCGTCCACACTAATGCCATTTGATTTTGGTCACTTGTAATGGATTTTCAGCACATGACACACGACAATACATATTGGTAAAGCTATATGAGGCATTAGAGATTCAAGTGCTTTATGTCCTATTTATTTCTTATGTGCCACGGGCCGTCTGTCCTGAGATATGACCAGCTCAACACAAGAAACCTTTAATAAAATAAAAAAGTAAAGAGGGGAAAATAGAGATTTACGGCCGGCCATTTCGACAGTGGACTTGATATAAGGTGTTCATAACAAGTTTTGCATTTTATTTCCGGTCCCCTCACACACATTTTAATCATATTTTATGTGATCTATGTATGCAGCACTCATCCTCTCTCTGTCACCCAACCTCTCCAATGTGTTCCTCTTAAACAGATTGCTACAATACTTGTAATGATGGTCCTTCCCAGCTGTGCTGCAGGAGAGGGAGAAGGGGCAGCAGGCTATAGTATTACCATAATACCCCCACCGCCCCCCCCCCCTCCACTGTCCCATGGGTCCACGAGGGGCTGCACAGGGATGCAGGGTAACTTGGCTGTGGAGGGGATTCAACCGACTGGCGGCTCTGCAGGCCATGTGAATGTGCATGCATGCACGCATGTGTGTGTGTGTGTGTGTGTGTGTGTGTGTGTGTGTGTGTGTGTGTGTGTGTGTGCACGTGTGTGTGAGACTCTGACAGGGCTGAACCTGCCCGTGGGCGATGTAATAAAAGCGCCACACACTGCTGGTAGTGACGGTGGCACTGCCGCTGCTGCAGAGAAGGGGATAAATATAAACTGGGCCCGCATCAAGGACGGCCCTCCAGTCACAGCCTGACTTACATCCTAATAATTAGAGCCCTTTACAATAAAACAAGAATTTGCAGCCGTGCATCTATTTTACTTGTTATGTCGCAGCAGTGGGGGGCGAGGGGTGTAGTGGGGGGGGGGGGGGGGGTGAGGAGGGGTTGGACTGTCCCGAAACCCTGTGAGGGGGTTTGATTCCAGCAACATTGGCCAGTGGTTTGCAGTATGTCTCCTTTGTATGTGTGTGTTGTTGTTAAAACCTGGAAAAGTACAAAAATAATACAGGGCCTTTAGATTTGAAGGTCGGCCCCTTTTAAAAAATGCCTGGTTTTACATCTATATATATATATATACATACATATGTGTGTGTGTGTATATATATGTATATACATATATATATACATATATATATATATATATATATATATATATATACATATATATATGTATATACATATATATATATATATATATATATATAAATATATATATACATACATATGTGTGTGTGTGTATATATATATATGTATATATATATGTATATATATATATATATGTATATATATATGTATATATATATATATATATATATATATATATATATATATACATATACATAGTGTAAAATAGTGTAAAATGGCACCACTAATAATGTTTGGTTTAACTATTATTGAAAATAAGAACTAAGCCTTTGCGGATGTGAAGGAAGAGCATGTTTTTATTTTAGCACACAAACACACAAGCAGCCACTTACTCCAGTCCACCTCAGATAGTGGCAAATCAATAGAGGAGGTCTGCAGGTAGCTGTCGCATGTTATCTCAGACCTCCTAATGTGGCTAATCCCATTACTCTTATACTCTCTGCCCATACATCTTCTTCTGTGTATTGTTATCTGCGCACTTGAAAATGATGAAATGGGGACCGGCTAGAAAACATTTTATTCTGTTTTACCTTCATGGGCAATAAAAAAGCAGCACTTTGCAGGGACCAGTTAGGCACCGTACTAAAAGTGATAGAAGACTTTTTTTGTGTTTGGAAATGTTTCAAATGAATTTCACACAATTTGTCCAGTCTACCTCTGGCTCCCCGTCAAACTGATGTGTGAGGATTTCCAACAACCCCTAACCCTGGAGAAGAGAGAGGAGGGTGAAAGAGAGAGAGAGGGGGGGTGGGGGGGCACCTGAGAGTGGGTGGCAGTCCAGGCAGGGGGTATCCGGCTAATTAAAGTGAGCATTTGTCACAGATTAAGCCTTAAACAGAAAAGGTCATGTGGGCACCAGCGTGCACACTTCCAACGCTGTGCTCTTAGGGCAGTCTAAACCTTTCCGCATTAAATGGTAAAGATGCTATTTGCTAGAGATGGGGGTCGGGACTCGGATCAAGACCTGTGGCAAGATTGACACTTGGGTCATTGGTTCTTCACTGTCCATTACACATGCTGGTCAAATCAGGCAATCGGTGTCATTTAGGGATGAAAAATAAGTCGTGAAACAAGATCAATAGATGGAGCCGTCTGAAAGAGCTGTGATTAATTGACTGTCATCAATTAATGACCTGGCCTGTTGCAAGCAGTGCAGTCTTAGGTAGACTGTGAGACGACAAGGTATTCCTTTAAATTCAATGTATTGTATTAGTCAGTTATCCTAGAGTGAGTTTTTTTCTTTCATATAAAAACAAAAACACACCTTCTTCACTACTTTTTTTTAAAAAATTTTTTATTATAGCACACTGGAAAACCTTGCTGAGGTTCAGTATCCTCAATGTAGGGCACACGTTTATGTTATTTAAAAACAATGAACCAAATAAGACACGAGCTTGGCTGGAAAGCTGTGACTGCAAATACCTCCATGTTCCTCACAGTTGCTATAAATATATTTCACATTTCCATCCTTATTTGTGACTTTTCTTTGCACAGGTCTATGCATTGTTTTGTATTAGACAATGGCAGCGTGCACATTCAAGTATTAAACATGTCGAATGTTTAATCATTTTAATTTGTCACCACAAACATTCTGATAAAACAAGCTGTGGTATTTAAATTAGAGGAGAACCAAAGTGTCCCATAAATATTCTGTTGAAAACAACCCAACACTTACTGGTGTTTAGAATGTCGGATGAGTGTACAAGAGTTTCTTTTGCAGTGGATCAATGGTAATCACATTAGATCCTGGGAAGATGTCCTGGTTTGAGACAGGATGAAGAACAGGACATGTTGGTTAAGATATGAGTAATGGCTCAGGGGGACTTAACTGTGGTGGATGCCATTTGAAACATGTGTAGAGGAATTATGTTAATGTTATCATTATAGATTGGAGGGTTCAACTAACATGAAGGTTTGGCTGATACGTTCTCTTTACTCACAGGCTCTAACTAAATAAATATGCCTTCGGTTATCATACAAATCAACTAGCTATAAACTAGCAGCATTTCTTCTCTGTCGACATAAACAATGTCTTAAGGTTATATTACTTTTTCATAACGTTTAATTTAATTTTAATTATCGGGGACTCTTTGAACTCTATCTGTCTAAATCAACTTTTTCTTTATTCTTTGAGTGCTGAAAAACTTTGCAGCATAAACAAAATCTGTCTATTTTTTACTCATCATTTGAACCAAGGCATCTGGATACTGCTGCGTATCTGCAAGGGCAATGTGTTCTCATGTACTTTCCCTCTTTAAACCTTCAGAAACTCCTTTATGCCATGTTTATTTTCAGTTTCAGTTTCACCTGTATTCCAGTATAAACTGTGACATGCAAAAATACCCACTAATTCGACAGTTGCAGGTTGGTTGCAGTTCAGATTGTTACACAGAATTAAAGCTTTTTTTTCCCGCACACCCAAGCAGTAAACTAAACCCATTGATGGAAAACTATTTTTGCATCCACCATGTGCACTGAATTTGTCTAAAAACCCTGTGTTGGAGTGGCAACAGAAATATCTAAAATTATGATTTGTTTTTAAAGCTAATTTTAATTAGTTCATCTTATATGAAGTGTCCTGGCAACACCTCAACGTGACTAGTGTCATCTTCTCTCGTGATTTCACCCTTTATACATATAAAAAGACAAAAATAACGACAACAACGACGACAACAACAATCACAGAATTGTTGGCTGACTGCCGCTACTTAACTCCTAATTCATAACCAATGGATTATTTTGAAATAAGACCATTACCTATTGAAATAATCATGCAATCTACAAGGAATATTGAAATCCAACACTTCCAGTGACTACTTATTTCTTTTTTTTTTTTAATCAAATAACCTGCCTGCAACTCCAGCCAGGTTGCTCTCAAATGTAGCTCTGATTGTGTCTTACGTTATCTTAGTATTGACTGCAACACAACTGTCATGCCTGAGTTTTTTGGGCCACAATGTGGTCATCACGTAACAGTAAAGGTTAAACTTTCCAAAACTCCTACCGTCACTTTATTTTGAGGACGTAACGGTTGTTTGTATCTGCTCATTATAACCGTTTAAAACGTAGATTAGCATCTGACCTCAGCTTCTGGCAGTTATCGCTTTATTGGCACGACGGGTCGTTTGAGGAGTCGCAAGTGTTTTGGCCTTTCTGGCTTCCCGTAGTCTGTTGCGAAACGGCGCGCTCGTGAGGCGGACTGGTGGGAAATTTGTACCTCCTTCAGCGGAAGTTGTGTATTGTGTTTGTGTTCGGCGTGTGCTCCTCCGAGGCGATGGCGGTGAACTTCCAGACTTCGACTCTCTGTCTGACTTTGCCGATCTCGTGTCAGATATGCCTCGGAAAGGTAACGGCCGAGCACCGGTTTGAACTGGCGCCACAGAACCCTCTGTTTGACAGCGCGGGTTCGACGGAACCGAACAAAGTGCTGCGATCGTGTCAAAACAGTGGACGACGTTGCTGTCCAGCGTCACATCTGAAACTTTCTAACGCAGGTGATCGTTAAAGTGCGAATGTGTGTCTCTCTCTATTTGCGCGCGCGCGTGTGTGTGTGTGCGGGGTGCAGGTCAGGCAGCCGGTCATCTGTGCCAACCACCACGTGTTCTGCTCGTCCTGTATGGAAATGTGGCTCAAGAAAGCGAACCAGTGTCCCACCTGCAGAGTCCCCATCACGGCGGACAACCCGTGCAGAGAGATCATCGGTGAGTAGCACAGTAGCACAGCTCCACCAGGTCCAACAGTAGCACAGCTCCACCGCCTCCACCAGGCCCAACAAGTAGAGTAGAGTAGAGCTGTAGTTTTATCAAAATACCGGACGGGCCAATATCAAGTACCATGAAAAAAAAACACCAAAAACCCTAAACTTTCAGATTGCAAGTTAGTTTAGTTTTCATACATTCAGAATACTGAGCCATGGTTAATATTTGAGTTTCCATGTGTGTGTGTGTGTGTGTGTTTTGACAGAGTAAGTTACGTTCTTTATTTTTTAAAGCCCAGTTTCATTGTGAGTGTGCTTATGAAGCGGTCTAAGCATCTGAGCAAATCCACATGACTTTTGACCAAAAGTGTCATCAAATATTTACACTCTGTAAATGGAAAAATGTCATTTGGCTTTGTGAACTGCAATCTCTCACAGCATGACGTTAACCACGGCGCCGTGATTCTTATTGCCAAATTGTAGCTGATCCACGGGGGCAGAGTCATTGGGTCACTGCGATATATGCAATGCAAAGAATCTTAGCATGTCAACGCAAGCTACGCTGCAACTCCTTGTGAAACCTGGCGGTGATTTGAAGTGTGGCCTGTGCAGATTGCATGATGAGAATGCAAACAGACAACATCAGCGTTGTGGGGGGTCGGGGGGGGAGCACTGATGAGGCTCATCAGCATTATTTCTGGCAGTTGGTTTTCTGACGGAGGTTATTGCAGCGCCATGACAGCAACCCTCTTTTAAGCAGCCTCTCTGTGCAGTGCTGGACCTTGGTCCGGTCCAAGGAGATGAAGCTGCTCTTCATCTCTGTGCAGTTTGTTTTCCCCCGTCGGTAATTTCACTAAGCAGCCCCCAAAACTTTTGTAAAACGTGGCTTGACGCGTTGACTCCGTCTGAACCGAATTTCTTTTTAACATCACTTGCATGTCTAGTTTGTTTACGCTTGACTGTGTCCCTGCAGGAGGCACAAACGAGAGCGACAGTCCTTCCACGAGGAAATGTCTGAGGAAAACCAGAGGGGAACTGCTTCTACGGGAGTACGAGGTGAGGATTTGTTGTTGCGACGTCTCACCTGTTACCGTACGGATTCAGCTACATGTTGTCAAAACAATCCTATAGATGCCCGTTAGAGCTGCTGCCGGTTTGTGTTGCATTGTTGTCATTTTTCTGCATATTCTGTCTGAGGTAAAGTCAGTAAAACTGCTGGGTTGTTTTGTTTTGTTTTACATGAAGAATCTCATCTCCATGAAAACATAAAAGTTTTTTTTTTCTTATAGCAGCTGTTCACTGATGTTGGGCTGATGTTGAAGAATGAACACAGTTTACCCGCTAGAGCAGTTTGACACTTCCTGTAGAGACAGTTTAAACTGGGAAAGCACACACAAAAAAAAAAAAAAAAAATCGTGACTCACTTCCATTGACGCATTCACAAAAAAAAAAAAAGTGGAGTGGGCACCAACTTCAGCATCGTCGTCATGACATATTTCCCATCAACAGGAGGAAATTGAATTGCTCATGAGAGAAAATGAGGAGCTGAAATCCAGAAATGAGATTCTTGAGTCGCAACTGAAGACACCGTCGGATCCCAGCAAGACCAATGCAGGACAAACGGAAGAGAAAACCGTCGACCCCGTCGTTCTGGAAGAATTGTCAAACAACCTGCAAACAGCCACGGACGTCTGTGAGAAAATAAAGCAAGACATGGACAAACTCAAGGAGGTACATGTCTGTCGTTGTCACACGGTGGTTGTCACGAGGAACCTTGTTAAGGGCGAAAATAAATATGACATTTATTTTTTTTTTAAACGCTCACATTTATTTCAAAAAATAAATGAGATAAATGTGGAGCCTTGCTCGTGTACATATATTCATTATGTATAATGAATATATGCAATAGCAATACACGATATGTAACCTTATGACTGAAGTTATCTGCACACACTACTTGCTCACAAAAAGTTTCGGATATTTGAATTTTGTGTGATATTTATGCATAATGTGAAAAGTTCATGCCAGTTCGTTCTCATTAGACCTTTTATGATGGCGTCGTGATGTCAAAATGTAAACATGGTTTGTGGTTAGAGAACAGAATGTAATGCAGTAAGTAATGCAACAGTGGACGTGTGCACGCAAAGTTTACATACAAAGGAAGTCAACTTATTTAGTTATTTCTTTTTTTTTTTATTTTATTTATTTCAAACTTGAATTTAAAAAAAAAAAAAAGATTACTATGCATCAATGCACAGACAAAAATATAAATGAAAACAATAAGATAATTAAATGATGAGACAGACCTAACCGAAAGGTCACCAGTCTGAAAAGCAGTGGGAGGAAGCACAACTTCTCTGATCCCACCCCTTCTTCTGAACTCACGTCCCACTGGAAAGCTTTTAGTGCATTTGAGGTGTTTTCAGAAATATGAGCCGAATATCTTAAACAGTTTGTGAGCAGTGTATAGATGTTACATAATGCACCTGCTGAGTAAAGATGTCCTTGTTTGACGCCGTCCGTTTATTTGCTCCCTCTGAAATAATGTGTGGCATTCCCAACCTGCGTCCACAGGCAAACAAGGCTCTGCGATCACAAAATGTCGACCTGGTGCAAGAAAACATGAGACTGAAAGCAGAGGTGGCGAGCCGATCTCCACAAAAGTAAGAGTCTTTGGTTGTAATCATGCACCAAATAAACACAGCTTTTGAATATTTGCTTGTATATGAAACCGAAGAATTAAATTGTAAAGCTAAATTGTTGCCTGTGTCTGAAGATCCACAGTAGGCGATTTTGTGTTTCATTGGGCTTTTTTTCTTGAGTGTAACAACTTGAAGACACAAACTCCTCTCTCCTCAGATTTGGTCGGTACACCGTCGCAGCGCTGGAGGCTAAAATCCAGCAGTATGAACGCAACATGGAGCATTTAAAGAAGGCTCTGGAGCGCAGCGACCAGTACATCGAGGAGCTGGAGTCCAGGCTGAGAAAACCCGAGAGCAGATGCCAGGAGGCGCAGGACGTGCACAGGGCTGACGCAGCAGGCGCAGCAGGCGCAGCAGGCACAAACGCTCTCTCACAGCAGCAGAGAATCAACATGATGATGAGGAGCTTGAGTGACACTGAGAGAAGCTCCATCTGTAGCAATCCAGAGGCAGAGTACCAGGCTTTTTCACGGAATCCCGCTCTTGCGTGCGCTCCACCTGCAAATGATAAAGAGCCTCAGAAGAGCCACAGCAGCGTCGGCCACAATGAGAAGAACCTTGAAGGTGCCTCCCCGGATTTCTCGCCCGCCACACCGTCCTCTGCCTTCCGCTCACTGACTCTGCGAAGCCCCGGCGTCCGAGAAAAGAAAGTTGCGTTCAAACCGGTTTCTCATCTAAGGAGGCTTGAGTTTGATGATTTTCCAAGTCCGGAGAAGAGCTCCGGCTCGGCACAGGAGAAGCTGAGCTGTGACCTTGACAAGACCCCCAAGTGTCTTCCTTCAAAAGCAGACTCAGAACCCTCCAAGTCTGTCCTGTGGGACGGCTGGCCCAGATCTGACTCTGCCAGCGAGCCAGGTCCGAGCGGAGAGAGCGCCGTTCCAGGAGCCACGTCGGCCCCTGCTGACGACCAGGACCACGACAGCCTCCACATGTCCAGCGAGGCCTCCATGGACGCAGCGTATCTGGACAAAATCTCCGAGTTGGACTCCATGATGCTGGACGGAGAGAGTTCCAGCAGCCGGGGGTCTCAGCTGTCTCTGGTGTCCTGCCCTTCCGAAGACCTGGACAGCACCGTTGTCCCGGATCCTGAAGAGCGTCCCGATGTGTCGTCCAGCCCCCCGCAGGGTGACACCACCCACCAGGACCAGCGTGGAGCTCCAGAGGGAACCGGTGGAGCCTCTTCAGAGGGACAGTGCACCACACTGGGGTCAGGTGGTGCAGGTGGTGCCACCGTCCACGGGGGCTCCGCTCAGACTGATGAACTGTCCTTTGATTTGCTGTTTCAGCCACTGGAGAACAGTTGTGGAGACCCTGGTGCGAGCCCTTCCACCTCCTCCAGCTGCCACGACAAACCTACGAGTGCAGCAAAAGACAGACAAGCAATGAGCAGCCAGCCGACTAAGAGGAAGTCCCACAGTCCCTTCAGCACGAACAGCCCCACAAAGCTCTCCAAGCTCATGTGAGCTCTGTGGAACGAACCTTCTCTCGGGCATTATGTCGCTTTTCTGCTAAATGCTTGACCATAAAACTACAACTACAGGTTTGTCAAGTTGTCATTTTAGTAGTCCACTGTTTGGTCTGAATGGAAGGTAAAGACCGAGACCAATAAACTTGAAGTCTGTGTTTTCTCATGGCGTGCTGTGACAGGTTCAAACATGCTAGGCTGAAGGTTTATTATTATTATTTTTTTTGCCATTTTAGTGTGATGTAATAACATGCAATGATGAAAACAAATGTCATTGAAAAAGACTGCAAACAACACAGAAGCCAAACTACTGTTGTGTTGTACAAGGTGGCAAATAAAACAATGATGATGATTTTTCTGTGCCGTCAGGTCAAATGAAACGACTGTTTGGTCCATGTGTGTTTCTGCATTGTGACTTTTGGAAGGATGGCTTCAAAACAAACAAGCTGGTAGCATTCCTTGTCATTTGCTGGTAGTTCACCTCCGCCCACATTAAACTGACACGTTCATTTGGTGCCATTAACAGTCGGAAAAGTGTAGCTTATTAATGCAGACATTGCCCAGACGCACGCAATGATTCCTTTGTAGCGCCTGATTTATTATGCAAATTTAACGATACCATGTATATTTCACATACCTCTAATCGCTGCATGAAAATTTAATTGGGCGGCCGTTGTGGCTTGGACAAATGAAGTGTTAATTCATTGGGATTAATTAATTTAGGTAAAGACTGTGTACAAGGTTGGGCCGGTGTATTAAATCAATTTGTTTTGAGCTCATCTGGCGTTGATGGGCCCTAATGATGCGGCTACAGAGCCCGTGCAGCCTCTGCAGCCACACACACCAACTGGGCTAATTATCAAATTCATCATTTTGATTCTCCTCTCAATTATTGTATTAATAATCATAATAATTAATAGTTATTGCATTGTATATATATTTTTATTTATTTATTTATTTTAGTTCTTTGTAATAATTCCCCAAACAGTTTCAATAAAACTGGCCACAAAAATGATAACCTCGGATAAAGAAGGAAGTCAGGTGACATTCGGACACGCGCAGGTGGACTGAAATCAATTCTTAACAAAAAAAAAAACAAAAAACCCCAAAACAAAACAAAAAGCGTCTAGTCTCCAGATGTGAGTGCGTGCTGCCCCTTGAGCTGTTCTCTCCACCCCCCCCCCCGCCACCCCCCCTAATCTATCAGCCTGCTGCTCGCTGCTCCGCCAGTCTGCTGGGGTCTCGCGAGAGCAGCCGAGCACGAGCTTGACGAGATGTGAGGCGCTCAGGTGTAAGAGGCTCTCTCATCCCCAGCAGTGGGAAACAGTAGACAGATAAGTGCGTCTCAGAGACTGCAGGCATCTCTGTGATCTCCGGGCTCAAGGCTGCGCTCGGCTCGGCTCGGCTCGGCTCGGCGCACTACACAGCAGCTCCAGCGCATCATTACGGCACAGGCAAAGGGGGATCAGTGCGCATCGATGACTTTTCTGCGGCTCCAGTAGCCTGTTTTTCCGCCCCCCCCCCAACCCACCACCACCACCACCTTCCTTTCTTTCTTTGCACTTTAATTGGAGCCGCTCGCCAAGATGATGTCCATGAACAGCAAACAGGCGCACTTCGCCATGCACCCCTCGCTGCCCGAGCCCAAGTACACCACCCTGCACTCCAGCTCGGAAGCGATACGGAGAGCCTGTCTACAAGCTCCACAGGTAAATTACACCGCAACAAAAAAAAACTTGCACTCTTGTTGTCGCGTCGGCGCCGCTCCGAGGCGCATCCAGCCAGGACGCGCTGCTGCTGCTGCTGCTGCTGCTGCTGCTGCTGCTCGTGCTCGTGTTCATTCCAGCTATTTCATCACCCCGCGAAAAGAAGAATTCTTTCTCCGAGTTCGCTGCCGGAACGCTTGGCTTTTTAATTTGAATTTGAATGAACTGATTTTTGTTTTTAATTTCCGTGACTCGCTGCTTCAGCAGCAACACCCAGCCTGCGTTGTCGTATAGACCGTCGGGGTCCCGGTTGTATTTCTACTTTTTATTTGCTCTCTCTTTCCATTTCTTATTTTATGCCAAACTCTGCCGCCCCTCCATCCTCACCTTTCCAACTCCCCCCCCCCGCAGCTGCAGAGCAACATCTTCGCCAGCCTGGATGAGACCCTGCTGGCCCGGGCCGAGGCTCTGGCGGCCGTGGACATCGCCGTGTCCCAGAGCAAGTCGCACCCCTACAAGCCGGACGCCACCTACCACACCATGAACACCGTGTCCTGCTCGTCCGCGTCCACGGTGCCGCTGGCCCACCACCACCATCACCACCACCACCACCACCACCAGAACCTGGAGCCGCCGGACATCATGGACCACCTCACCTCGCCGTCCCTCGCCCTGATGGGCGGCGCGCACGACGGCACCGGCGGTGGAGGAGGCGGCGGTGGAGGCGGAGGCGGCGGCGGCGGAGGAGCGGGGCTCATCTCCGCCTCCTCTCACCCGCACGCTCACATGCACGGCTTGGGACACCTCACCCACCAGGCCATGGGCATGAACTCGCCCCTCACCCACCACGGGCTCTTACCGGGCCACCACGGAGGCAGTCAGGGCGGAGCGGGGCTGACGGGCGCCGGGCTGCCCTCCATCAATGACTCGGACACGGACCCCCGGGAGCTGGAGGCGTTCGCGGAGCGCTTCAAGCAGCGGAGGATCAAGCTGGGGGTGACGCAGGCGGACGTAGGCGGCGCTTTGGCGAATCTCAAGATTCCCGGCGTGGGGTCGCTGAGCCAAAGTACAATTTGTCGATTCGAGTCGTTAACTCTGTCCCACAACAACATGATCGCGCTCAAACCCATCCTGCAGGCCTGGCTGGAGGAGGCCGAGGGGGCCCAGCGGGAGAAATTGAGCAAACCGGACATTTTCAACGGAGGGGAGAAGAAGCGCAAGCGGACGTCCATAGCGGCGCCGGAGAAGAGGTCTCTGGAGGCTTACTTCGCCGTGCAGCCGCGGCCGTCGTCCGAGAAAATAGCGGCCATCGCTGAAAAGTTGGACCTGAAAAAAAATGTGGTGCGAGTGTGGTTTTGCAACCAAAGACAGAAGCAGAAGCGGTTGAAATTCTCCGCGACTCACTGATTGGCGCTGGTGGGGGAGAAAAAAAACAACAACAACAACATAATAATGTGGATGGAGTGGGTTGGAAGAAAGAAAAAAAAAAAAACTGAAAAGAAAAAAGTTGTGTGTGACTGAATTTGGGGACCAAGAGACACGTGGTGGACACCGGTGGTTTGTCTCCAGTGGTTTGACACGCTGGTGCACAATGGGCTCGACACCCATTTTATGAGGCTTCATATATCTCGTTTATTTTCACGTTATCGGTGAATGTCAAGTATGCAAATAACAGAATACACGAATTTCGCTCCGTTGTTTCGAGGGAAAAGTTTAGCGACGGTCAACTTTGCCTTTTATAGAGAGAGAGAGAAAAAAAACCCAACCAGACAAACAATACGTGGACAGAGGTAATTTGCTGAATATTATAGCGAGTTATTTTCTCCGAATAGGCCTATTATTTGAAGTATAGCCATTTACGGATTACCTCATTGATTGTTCAACTGTGTTCTTTTGGTTTTGTTTTGTCGTTGTGGGTATAGAATAATTCATGAATCCGTTTGTTTATTCATCCGTTCGTTTCTTATGATTTGGAGGCTGCTATAAATTCAAATTTATTTGCAAACTTTTACGGCTAACGAAGAGAAGTAGGGCCTGCATGGAATCCTAATTCACGGGCACTAATTTAGCCTCTGCAGGCTGTCACGTCTAGAGATATATTTATTTTGAATTTGCACAAAATACCTTTTATTAGGTTTATTAGCTCGGTTATGTCGGAGTTTGGTTTTGTGTATATACAGACGTCACTTAACACTTACCAGAGGTGAGCTCCTGTGTTTTTGGGAACAAATCCAAGCTGTCTCGCGACGCCATTGGCATCACTTGCAAAAAAAAAAAAAAAGTTTCGAGAGAAAAAAAAAAAAAAAATGAAGACTCGGAGAGGACGAGAGCCTCGTCTGCTTCATCATGGAGATTTGCTCCTTAGTTTTTCTTACGTGTTTTCAGTTTGCAGTGCAAACACTCTATGCATTGGGAATAAGAAATCATGCGCAGTAGAGCTCTCTACTGACAGACCATGTGTTGTGAATGGCGTAAGTCACTGTTTAATGCTTGTTTTCACATTTAAACCACCGCGTTGTTTGTCGTGTTAACTGTTAACGGAAACGTTGTGTAAGTAATACTTTTACTTTGTGCACAAGTATGTTTACAAAACTGCGGCGACGTGTGCATCATGGGAAGTGTCCCTTTTTGTCTCTACCCCCCCCCCCCCCTTCACTTTTCGACTCTCCTCTGTTGTCCTCTCTTACTTTCATTGGTACTGTTCCTCCTGTAAGCCAAATCCAACAGGGAGATGTGTTCCAGCAATCTTCTAATAAATTGAAGAAAAAAAAAAAAATCCTATTTTTTCCCCCTGGTTGTGTTTGAAAACAAACTGTGTAATGTCGCGATGATGCTTATGCGTTGTTACGGCCAAAATACAGGAGGAAAAATTTTGAAATCTGATTTGTCTCAGCCACTTGAAAGATAACGTGAAATCGTCTCAAATTTCGTTTGAACGTATTTTTAATATTTAAAAAAAAAAAAAAAAAAATGTATTTAGTGTTTGAGTGAGCGGTTAGTTGAATTTCTTTTGATGCATAAAAACCTCCGTAGATTGAAGTGTGAAAAAAAACCCTCAGGCCTCAAGAAAATGATAATAATAATAATAATAATAATAATAATAATAATAATAATGATAATAATACGGGTATTCAACACGTTTAATTACTACTTAATTTAACGTTACTTAAGCTAAAAAAAATATATATCAACCAATAAAATGACCGTGCTTTGATTTCAGTTGCCCACAATGCAGTCCGTAATAATAGAAGCGACTGTTACGAAAATCACGGCGATATTAGAGACGCAGACAATGAGAGATTTTGAAAAAAAAAATAATAATAAAATGAAATAAAAAAAAGTTCCCTCCCAAATTACTTGCGTGACCTCCGCTGCTCTAAATATTCTTTCATGATTTCTTTTATGTGAGCTTCACACTCCGCTGCATTGAGATATAAAAGCGATTTTTTTTTAGAGCAGCCAATGCAATATTAATCGCGCTTTGCTGCTATAAAATGCAATATTTTAGTAGACGGTTTCAGGGGAAGCGCGCAGAAGGAGGAACCGCAGCAAGAAAAAGCTTCACTTTATTGCTTTTCTCTAGCTTTTGGCGACGCGGACAGACGGCCCAGGGTTTCCTCAGCGTGAGTACGTTTAACATTTTTTCCTCCTATCGCCCAGATCGAGGCTTTAGATATTTATTAAGCGAACTGGCATGATGTTTGAAAATCCCCGATTGTTCAATTGTTGTAAGTGACGGACGAAAAGTAGCCCAAGTACTCGGTTAATGAATGTAAATGTACTGGACGTCGTTCTGACGACTGTGATCTGCCGCTTGTGGATGTGTAAGAAAAACAAGAACAAAAAAAGAAGAAGAAATAATTCGGTTTGCGATTAACCAAGAAAGAAAACATCTATCTGTATATCTATCTATGTATCTATCTATCGCGCTCCCCATCACATACAATTAAAACCAGCGACACGCAACACACCACTGGCACCACATGCGCCACACGGCAGTAATTTCAGCACCGCGAACAGCTCCGCTGGCTGGCTGGCTGGCTGGCTGGCTGGAGAGTGATGCATTATTGAAAGCCTCTATCAAACAGCTCTGGGGCGCTTTCTCTCTCTGCACAAGGGCTGCGGATGAAGTCGGACTGTCTGCCTGCACAATAGCCTCTAATATGTTAATGGCTGTAGGGGATGCCGGAGGTACCGTCCCCAGCTGCCTCGCCTGCCATATGTCAGGCCGTTACGGCGGAGGAGTCCTCTATTAATCAGAGGGACATTTCATCGGCGACGTCACCGATATCACAACCCTCGCAGCTCTATCAATAGGTGCGCAGAGGCCGCCATCAGCTGCATTTCAGCTGAGCTTTGGGGGGGAAATTTTTTGTTGTTGTTGTTGCCATCTTCCTTTATTTAGAACGACGCATAAAATGCTTGATTCCCAACCCGACCCCCCCAGTCACTCCCATCGGCCCGCAGAGTCACACGACACTTCGGGGTGTCACGTGTAACGTCTTGGAGAGACGAGAAGCACCGTCAAATTCCGTTAACGCAGGCAAACCTACCAACATCCATCCTTCCATTTCCAATACCCGCTTATTCCTGCACTCAGGGTTGCGGGGGAAACAACAAACATTTAAGATAATAATTTGTTCATTTTTTTTTGAACACATAATTGAACATTACAACAAACGTTCCGAATAGTATTATTATGACTACTACTATTATTGGCATGCCTTTCTCCTCAATTCGAATTCTTTCCTCATTTCTCACTTCATATGGGCTATTTTTGCATATAGGCCGCGATGGATTAATCATTGAGACCATCTCATAACTTAATTCCTGCGGGCTACTGGTCGGGGCAGTAATTAATCTATACCGTGGATGTAAATAAAAGGAAATTGGATTCCTGACAGACGAGACGAGAGAGTCTCTGACACCGTGTAGCCAAATAATGATTTCAGCGCACGTTATGGTAACGCGGGCGCTTAGATTTACGAGCTCACGACTTTTTACTATATGGCTCTGAGCGGAAGGCAGCGGGGCCGCCCTGCTCTAATCGCAGCTGTTAGGCGCTCAGGTTAAGATGGATTAGATCATTAGAATTACAACGTTACAAGGTAAGAAATAAAAGAAGCACACTTCGGCACCGCCCGGCTCGTTCCTTTCAGCTCTGCCTCGCACTCGTCCTTGCTTTTTGACATTGCTCCACTTTGTGCACTATCTTAAAACAACACATAAGAGCTCCCATCGAGGGCTCCGTTGATCTAACAATGCGCGAGAAGGTTGGCCTTTGGACGGAAATGTCAAAGCGGGGATGTGGATGTCTAGATCCCCCAGATCTGCACTCATTTCCCACTCATATTTGCTCAGTAATCCGCCGCGGCAGCCCTGCACCGCTCGGGACCTGCTTGGAGAGGCGGTGCTGTTGACACAGGGGTATATTTCAATCACACAGGGTTCAGAGGCAGACGACCAACTTATTTGTCTAATAAATCCGTCATTTAGTAAGAAAAATATTTGATCTTGAGGGGCTGACCTCTCGTCATGTAGCCATACTGACAGACAAAAAAATGGGTATATGCAGTGTGTGTGTATGAGTGTGTGTGTGTGTTTCACGGATATTCAGATGTGCGCAGACGAAGCGCACAATTTAGTTTCCCATTTACATGGAGGAGGAAACACAACAGAAAAGATCAAAGCGCAAATCTCCAATCGGCTGCTGGCCACAACAGAGCTGGTCGGCCAGAAAGTTTACAAGTCTGAGAAAGTGTAGAAGTGAAATAGAGGGTAGAACGTTATTGAAAATAAGAGAACCAGTTCCTCTGGGTTTTAAATACTGTGTACTTTCCCCCCGTCAATATTTCAATATTCATGGAATGCCATTGAACAAAACCTGACCAAATAAATAAATAAGGTCATGTTAAGCTCATGATGAGTCGCTTCATGTCTCCCTTCACCTTCTACACACAGGTGCACAAAATATGTACAAATTAAAAACCAAAAACCAAATCTAAAACAAATGTGATGCATTTTGGAGAGCGCCTCAACTTAATAAATGGAAATGAGTCATTGCAGCTTTTGACTCTTGATGTATTTCAATCACAGTTTATCATCTGCACGTCTTTCAAAGGTGAAAAGCTTTTATTTTATCTCTATTTCTCTGCGATCAATTCATTGAGTAGTCGAATATAATTTGTGATTGAGCAAATCATTTTACATGTTTTTTTTTTGTATTTAATGTAATTCAATTACATGTTGTGTCAAGCATTATACATAGAAATTCTTAGTCTTGTGAGAAGAAAGAAAGAATTCTTTATAGCCGCTAACTGATCATCACAGATTCATCAACAGGGATTAAGAGATGGTGTGTGATAAACTCTATAGCTCTGAAAGGATAAATATCCTCAATCATTCATTTATTAAGGACTCACCAAGATTACTTTCCACATTAAAAATCCTTGCATTTGATGGAAAGACATCCGGAGTCAAAGCTGACAAATGTATGACGAGATGTTTCACCTCATTCTAATCTCCGTTTCTAAATGTCACTTCATGCACACTCTGGTTTACCACCTAAATGTCTTTTATTTCCCGAGACCTGCCTGTTCAGCGCTGTCGTGGCCCGAGGCAGAATGCACTTTGAACCCTTGTATTGAACCCATCTCCCTCTTGTCATTACCCGCGCGTGCAGCAGACAGAGGAGACGTGCACGCAACCAGAACCGGCAGGCAGGGAAACATTAGACGGAGAAACTCTACATGGACCAGAGAACAGATCGCTTTGTCAAGTTGAACTCTTGGACCGAGCTATGAGTCGTATATGTATGTGTGATCTGCAAAAATTATTACAAATGCACTCTTGGTTAAAAACAATCCAATATTTTTCCAGTACCACACATTGAAAATGGATCCATTAAGTTGTTACAGTTCAGTGTCAGAGAGCAGAATCACAGAGGGACACAGCTTCCACCACTTGGTGCTGATTGTAGCTCAACTCCTGCTCATTGTACATAAACTCAACATGTGCACTTGTTAGTTGACTTCAAAGTTTCAGACTATAGTTCTCGTGAAGTCATTCTCTTCTGCAAAGACTTTAGGTTTCTAAATCATCCAAGTGGCGTCCAAAGGAAAATACTTTTTTCAACAAAACTTGTTTTTTCCCCCCGGATCGTTTTGAATCTATTTTCACACAGAGATAAAAACACTGAGTTGAAAGCATAGTGCCTTCTAAGAGCAAGTGGAATTTACTTTTCTGCTGCTTATTTTATTTTATTTTTACCAATTACTTTTATTTCTATGGAACTCTTGCCATCAATATGAGAGTTCTGTATAAAATCTAGAGTTTTTTTTTTTTTTTGCTTTGTTCAAACGCTGTAGGGGCATTCGGTGTGGCTGAGACAGACCAGCCTCCCCATTGGAAGATATTGAATATCTCCCTCTGTACACACGGACTGGGATAATGAGGAGACTGTCGGCCACCGTTTGCCCGTCGCAACGCCATCAAATATTCATCACTGTTGATTAAACAGCCGGCAGCTGCCGATCGGCCGGCCGGGTGTCAAATTTGTATCCAGCTACCTTAGCACGCACCCAGGTTGAATGCAATGATATCACATGATATAATAGGAGTGTATGTGTGTGTGTGCGTGTGTGCATGCACCTGTATGGGAGATGCAGGAGTGTGTGTGTGTGTCTGGGGGGGTGGGGGCGGGGCCTGGGGGCGGGGCCTGGGGGGGGGTTCCTTGTCATTTACTTATTGAGAAATCTAGCGAGGCTTGAGAAGACGCAACCATGCCCTCGTCTACAGCTATGATGGCAGAGAGAAAAGTGTGAAAGGGGAGAGGGGGAGCTGCTGCTGCTGCTGCTGCTGCTGCTGCTGCTGCTGCTGCTGCTGCTGCTGGTGGTGGTGGTGGTGGGGTGACTGTAAGGCACCGTAAATATTTCATGAGTTGTTAGAGTAGAGAGGAAAGAGTGCCCAGAAAGGTTGGTTCAACTCATTTGGCCAACTCAGGCTCAGACACATGCAGGGGAACAAATGTTAAAACACACACACACACACACACACACACACACACACACACACACTGAACAGATTTCTCCTTTAAATGTCAGTGACAATTCAAACAGTGATATGAAGAGTGGAGGCTGTTTTTTGTGGTCATCCTCTGGTTCCTGGTGGCGGTCGGTTCTGTGACCCTCCTCCGTTTAAAGCCTCACACTCCACTGGGCCATGGAGCTCAATGTCCTATGGCTCATTTAGCAAGACAACACACCGGTCTAATTGGATGATTGATGGCAATTTGCTTCGCCATTTGTGCCTGTTACAGGACAAACACACAAACACCTTAATGTCATCCTATCATATATAAGATGACACTCAAAGGCAAAAACTTCACTCAATGCCTGTAGACTTAAAACTTATCTTTAGGATCTGAACAGAAGAGGTGCACAGGGAGCACAACAGAGTGAAAACCTTTTGTATTTCACAATGTGGCATTGGCTTGTAAAACCAGAATTAAAGCAAGTCACAGATGTGATGCAGTTTTTTTTTTTTTTTTTTTAAAACATAGATTTTTTTGTAGATGCGTGGGTCAAACAGGGACGAGGTATTAGTGGTTATGGTGCTGATTGTCATTTCATTGTTGCTGCTGTTGTTACTATTGGAATAGTGTGTTGAAACTTTCTTCCTTTGTATAAAACGGAAGCAGAGCACTTTAATGTACAACAGCTGATGGAGCGACCAGGCTGCGACCAGATCAGTTTTACTTCCTCACACTCCATTTGAAATAACACAGCACACTGTAATGGAATTTTCCGTCATTATTTGATTCAAGACAAATTTATGGGCAGCTGACCCAGTCAGAGTAATGAAAAGATCATTTTAATTATGATATGAAAATAAAGAAATTACTTCCTAGCATTAATATTCCTGTTTGTTATCAGATTTTTTTTTTTTTTTAAATGTGAAATAATGTTACGAAGGTCTGTATGCTGAAATGAGCGATACGATTCTAAAGCCCATCCAGATAGTTTGGATCATGCCTCTGCTGTGAACTGCTTTCAAAACCAAAATTTATTATCATTTCCCACAAATCTCAATTTCAGTGATGTCAAAGCAAAGTGACTACTGGGAAATTTTCTTCCAGCCTCTAAAATTCACCCCAATGATGGTTTGTGCTGTCTTCTGCTCAGCCTCTCCTGCTTGTTCTTGGAAAGTAAAAGATAGCGGCGTGTTTACGTGACTCATGCAAAGGCTCACGTCATTGTGCAGCAAGAGGAAGCAGGCGTCTCGCTGAGAAGGAGACAAGGAGAGGGCTCAGTTTACTGGCTATTGATCGTCTCCCTCTGATCTTTTTAGCATCTTGTTACTTAGACTGGAATATCATCCTCGAGATCCCCTTACTGGAATATCCGACTCAGTTGACACGCTTGTTAGAGCAGCGCCTCCAACATGTCACCAGTCGAGCAGCCAACACACAATAAAGATGACAAGTGCTGCAGGTGGGCGCCGTATCGCCTCCCTGCGAAAACGCCTTCTGTCCTTCTCTGAAGCTGCAGTGCACACATCGAGAGCGAGCGTTTGATGCAGAGTTTAACGGACTGAAGGCGATCAGCCGGAAGTTTGACGCTGCTCGCGGGCTCTTCAGTCGAGCTTTGCCACTTCCCCTCCACCCGCTGGGTCTCAACTAGAGCCGGGAGGCTGCTGTTGCTGGCTTACAGGCTGCTGCGTCGGTATTGGACTTAAAAGACGAGAGAGAGAGAGGGAGAGAAAGCATCCTGTTTTAATCATGTCCGGGCCCGAGAGACGGCCGCCGAGCGCCTGCAGGATTCCATGTTATGTTGCAGCCATTTTCTGACAGCTTCCATCAATAGCACATGTTCTTACATTGATTGTCGTGTCCTCAGCGCCCCGACTCTGCACCTCTCAGGTCACACGGTGTGAAAGCAGCCCTCTCTTTTATTACTCAGGGGAGCCCATCGGGGGCCATTGCTGGCTGTGAGCCTTGACAGGTGGAGCTGCAGTGGGCTCGGCAAAGCGCTGATTAGCCTGTCACTCAAAGAGCCGCACAGCCACAGACTCGTCACTTCATTCTCTTTGCGCCGACTGAATTAAAACTGAATCCGTACCCATTTATTCACACCGCAACTTTGTATCCACCTTCATACTGTCACAAACTGATTGTGTTTGTGCACTGGCAGGAAAACAACAGCAGTGATGCTGCAGTCAAATGACAGCCACATTTAAAGCTATTTTTTTTTCGCCACCTCATCTGATGGATGAACTAGACTGTTTGATTTTGCCACAGCAATTTCTGCACATCCATTTCAATTTGCCACTCTAACTGTCCTTTAGATATGATGAATGTTACCTGTATCAAATCTGTTGGTCATTTTTCTGCCGACCAACTGAGGCAGAAAAAATACCCCAAAACTTTGAGGCCTGAAACGGAAGGTAAATATTTATTTTCTCCGTCCACTTCTTAGTTTACTGCCAAAAGTAAAACAAACAAACAAAAAAACTTCC
This sequence comes from Nelusetta ayraudi, assembly GCF_046127955.1. Taxonomy (NCBI): domain Eukaryota; kingdom Metazoa; phylum Chordata; class Actinopteri; order Tetraodontiformes; family Monacanthidae; genus Nelusetta; species Nelusetta ayraudi. The sequence continues at coordinate 1,051,913 of NW_027466055.1, read as the reverse complement.
TCATTGATTCACCCCGTCAATAGTTGTAGCTCAAAACATGCATGGAGACTTCCTGGTTGAATCTCAGCACCAAATAAGGAGTTGGCCAATGAAGAAACAAAGTATGTTGGGAAAAAACCCAAAGAGAGAATTAGAGGACAGTCAGCCTAAACACATACCAGACACAAAACTGGTGTCTGACGGGCTAAAGCAGAACTCCCTCCTTCATTAATGTGAGAGATCCTAAGAATAACCGTCTTCACCTCAAACCTCAGAGGAGCAGATGACTGTTGACACCTCCTCTAATTACAGTGAGTGACTGTTGTGCAACAGTATCTGTCTGCCTCCCGCCCGCCTGCCACCGCCCCCCCACCCCACACACACACACACACACCCAACAAGTCACCCCGTCCCACAAAATCAGGATCCAGATTTCACTCCACGTCTTGACCAATGTGACAAACGTTTTTCTTTCTTTTTCCCCCCCTGGGCAGCGGACGGGTTTGGGGCGACGGTCCGAGGAGGAGGGAAGGTGGGGAGATAAAGTGAACCACTGAATAATTCAGACTGAAAACACAGAGGAAATCGATCAGCAGGCCAATATCTGATATCAACGGCAAATTACACCAGAAGCCAGGTGGGAGCTTGTGTGACTGTGTGACTGTGTGTGTGTGTGTGTGTGTGTGAGCGAGAGTTAGTGAGGCGACTGATGAAGCTGTATCACACTCACCCGGGGAACCACACTTGGCTTGTATTTTATGACTTTTAAAACAAGCAGCTGCACTGACGCATTAATGTTCTCAGCGTTAGTCAGGACACTTTAGAGTTGCTAACTAATTAGCGCTATATTGGATTTTATAATTGGCTATCATGGGCCTTTATTGGTCAATTACCCAGTCAAACCAAGTGACTCAGCCAAATGCAACAGTCTTATTATGACTCAATTAAAACAAATGCTCTCTGCGGTAGAGGAGGGGGCTGGTGGGGCTGGGGGGGTGGTGAGAAGTGTGGAGGTGAGGTGGTGGTGGTGGAGCATGAGCTCCAGAATATATCATCAGGTAATTAATAATTTCATTAACTCACTCGCTGTTGAGCTGCGACCTGCGTCTGATCACTTCATTTCCTCTCTGTGGGTTCGATACTGTGGCGGCTCCATAATTAATTTGATTTATAACTGGCGCCTGTAATGAAGGAGAGCTCTCATTACTTCCTTGCTTCCTCTCTCTCCAGCGCAGCTGCTTGGCCTGAGCTCAGTCCTGCCGCCCGAGCGCAGAGGCCTCGCCGGCTGCTGCTCCGCGCCAGGAGCAGATCAGGCCTCCGTCGCACGGACACGGCTCATGAAATGCAAACAGAGAGACGCCGCCCCTGAAAAATTCACACCGCAGTCGTTGTGGGATGGAGCGCTGACTTGTGAACAACACGGCCGAGACACGTGGATTATTAAAGATTGAAGCAGACACGCGTGATTCTTCTCTGTCTCAAGACTGAGACTCTGGGTTTGGCCCGCGCCTGGAAACCTTGGGGGATTAGGAGGAATGTGGGAAAAGGGATGGCAGGGATATCAAAGGTCTCAGCCGGATCTGTTATATGTTAATAGTTTGTGATCCGTGCAAAGAGAAAGGTCGTGGAGGGGATGAAAAGAAAGAAAAATCCGGTTAAAAGACTGAGAATCCAATACTTTTCTTATGTTTTGGACAATTAAATATCATAAACTTCCATGTAGCTCCATATACTGACCGTCCATCTCGGACATACAGTGTTTCTGTGTATAGCGACTGCATGGATGAGAGGCAGTGAGTGTCTTTACGCTCAGCAGGAAAACACACGAGTATGACTTGAGCATTAATAATGCCCCATTGATTATTGCTCGCCTGTTAAAAGGTGAATGGCAAAGCTTCCCGAGCAGCAGGGGAGAGCGAGGCCTGTGTGCCTCATTTACATTTTGGAAAGTGCAGCTTTCTCCCTCGAGGTTTGCCTATCATTTTCTGTCAATAAAACCGGTGAACTTTCTTTGTTGTGGAAAACTCTCCAATCCTGTTCGTGCACGCTGCATTTCAGCCTCCCGCACGCTCCCACCTCGTTTGTTTTGCCTCAATCTACAGGAAAATGAGTGCATGACATCTTCCCTCTATGCTTATATTTTATTCAAATGCGTAGATAGACTGCATGCAATCCATAAGTTTAATCATAGCGCTTGCATTGCACAACAATTTTCTCCTCATGCAACATGTCTGTTAGTTTGCCTCAGCTCGATAACACAGCAAGTTTCAAGGTCAGCGTTTCCTCGGCGGGCTCTTTCCACTTTTTCTGCTGATCACATTATTCATGGGAATGATTGGGCCTGTGCAACAGATCTCGCGCACGTAAAGACACGAGCAACAGCTGCCCTCCAGCCAACTCTGCACCAAAAATATCCCAGTTCAGAAGAAGCCAGTAAGGTAATAAGCAGCACAGTGGAGATGTTAAGGGGAAAACAGCCTTTCTCCATAAGCAGAAGCTTTTGGACTTCTAGGAATGTCTTTTGATTAAAGGTGTATTTTAGAATGTGTTGTTGGTGCTGGTGAACCTCCACCTGGATCTATGGCTAAAATCCACATTGCATCGACCCCCAAAAATGATTTTTTTGTTTCCATAGGTAGATGACATTTTAGGGTTAAAAATGTCATCTTATTGAGTCTCACGTTCCTTGTCTTTTAGAAGTAGGGAAAGGCATTCAAAGTGCATAGAGAGTTATTCCTAAGAGGGCAAATAGCGTACATTAGTTAGCGACACGCTAAGTCTTCTCGCTCTTGAATCTACTCAAGATGTTTGCTTGATTTTCTCATTTGAAGCTTGTTTCTTTGATTCGGCACCTTGAGTAGTTTTTCACAAAGCGCGGAGGTCCCAGTGCTGCAGACATATATGAGATTAGAAAAAGAAAGGAAACACTTGCCACCACTACGGTGCACAGAGCCATTTTCTCTTATGTCAAAATCTGCTGCGTCAAACAGCATGAGACGCATTTAAACTTTAAGCGATATATCTTCATAATAATCTTTTGCATTTGCATCCTTTCCGTAATAAAATCACCGGCACTTAGTCATGAACGGGCATATTATAGAATTTCCTCGACAGGATGAGACGTGCATTATACTTTGCGCTGTTTAGATCGATATCCACAACCAAACCATTGCGATGACAGGAAACCGTACCAGTTTGCGTCCCGGGTTTCATCGGAGGCAAAGCTGTGCGGGCAGGATCATAAAGATCATTTCCAGTGCCACATAAAAAGCAGGCAAATGAGCTCGCTGGCCAGACTGTCCATCTCAGCATCTCTCAGGCACATTTAGCCAGCACTGAATACAGCTCTTTCTACCATTTCCCCTTACTCAATTATTGATGCTAATTATCATGCCGTGCTTAGTCTGCACCATAACAATATATTCTTAACAAGGAGGCAGTCACATTACGTCTTCTTTCTAAGGCAGCGCTCTTAATATTTAACCCATCTCAATTTGACAGCGGTGATTCTTCAGCATGCGTGCCAGAATAAATGTAGCCACAAAGTCTCATGAACAGGAGTGATTCTGATTCTTTTATAACAGTGGAACCTCAGTTACAATACCTTACTAAAGACAACCTGTGATAAGAAACTGGTTTCATTAAGAACCATCTTTCTTTTGCAAATTCAAGTAATTGCCCAGCACCTGATATGCAATGCATGAGGAGCGAGGATGCCAACACGTGATTTGGTTACACCAAGGGCTCCTCAATGACTGACCCATCAGAGATAAATGGCTGTGATTGGCTTGTTTTCAATCCTACAAAGTCAATTTTGAATGGTTGTGACGTGGGTTCAGGTTCTGGCTGGCGCAACTCTAGGGGTCATGGAAACGCAGCTGGAGAGATATCAAATTCCTAATTATTATGTGAAAAAACAACCATACTCCTGCATGCTCACTAACATCTTTCTATGGATTTTTAAAAATATTATTATTACCAGACATAAATCCACAAAAGATGTTTTATCCGACACGTCAGCTTACAGGGTTATGGTCATTTTGCAAATAGAAAAAGACAGGAAGCGCACAGGACAGTCACCCACCGAGCCAGGCGAACGCTGTGTGTAAAAATCCTGCGGTGACGCGCACAAAAACCGACAAGATGGCCACAACCGTAGCGCCTTTCACCCTCCCAAACCCCATCTCTGCCTCCGCTGTCCTCTATTTCTTCTTCCATTCCGGTGGAAGGACCTAGCTCTCTGTCTTCCAGCGCCGCAGGGCATGGAGCTAGCCGCTGGTGAGTTTCCATCAATTAGTGCACCCCTGCGGCCTCGTGGCAGAACCCACCTTTGACTGAGGAGAGATATTGATTAGTTGGGCTGCACTGTCAGGTCTGCAGCGAGCTGGGCAGGGTGATCCAAGGCCTTCACCGGAGACACCATCACGCAGAGTTTCTGACACATGTAAGCGCGCACGTATACGCTCATGCACATGCATGCAAGCGTGTGTACACACACACACACACACACACGCACGCACACACACAAGTTCCCATACAAACCCAGCGAGCCTCTTATATGACTGCAAGGTGAGAGAGGGAGAAGCAAGATAAGAGAAGTCCACAAGAGGGGCTTGTCACAAATGTGATGGCTGAGAACTGACAAGTGTATGTTAGTCTTTATTTTTTTTTTTTTTTTCCGATTCCTGCAGAGTTTGCTTAAAAACAGCGGTGGCTGAGGAGCCTTCAGACACCCGGAGTTACCAAACGTTACAAGTAAAATCCATAGATATTGATTGGAAAACACACAGGTGGCGATGAGGGCAGCATACAAATAATAATGATAATGATAAAAAAAAATAAAAAAAAATAGTGTGCTGGTTTTCTGCTGCATAGCAGTTGATGCTTGCAGAGAAATCTAGACAAGACAAGCAGGTGCCAGCTTATTAAAGGCAGGGAATATTCTCAAAAGCATTGTTGTGTCGAGGTAAAGTGATAGTGGTTCCATTGTCTCTGTCAGTGATGCAATAAAATAGAGATAAAAAGACACACACACACACACATGCACGTATGCAAATACGCACGCACATCCACGTGCACATATGCACGCACCCACACACACACACAGCAACAGCCAACGTGTTTTCATTTTCAAACCGCAACCTGTTAAACTAAAACACACGAGAACAAATAAATCTTACATTGTGCCACTCTCTGGATTTCTTTGGGCACTTTGGACATGCGGCTGTTTTTCTTTTTTTTTTAAACAATGATGATGCAATCCACTGCAACTTGAAAGGTAATAAAAAAAGAAACCCTTCTAAATTCTGAGAGGAATTTGTCGAGAATACCTCGACGCAGCTGGGTCTGACAAATGCAAGATTTGCTTTACAGAAAAAAACCCATTATAGTACAATGCAACAGTAAAGAGGAAAGGGATAAACCCAAAGCCTAAATTATAATGTAGAATTTAAGGTTAAAAAAACAAAAACAAAAAAACAACAACAAAAATCGTATACAGTAATAGTAATATAGTAATAATGGTAATAGTAACTTTGATAAAACATCTCCGTCCATGCTGGACATCAGGAAAACACTCAGACCTGTGTAGCCACTAAAATATCATTGCAGTTGATATCACAAACCAAGACAGAGACAAATGTTTTACAATTACTGGCTGCGATCTAAACCCCCCCCAAAAAAACACTTAGTGGCTACACCACGGCACAGGTCTCTTAATCTTTTCTCTCAAAACCTCCTGACAACACACATCAGCCTATTATCATTATCATCAGCCTGTCAGATTGTTCACCATCTGCATGTCCAGCTAAAACCATACGGCCTGTGCCAAGTCCAGTCTGTGAGTCTCAGAACTTAATCAGCAGGAGAAGCTGAAAGGGGGTTTCCTGCTGGGCGCCATTTACTGCTGCTTTGTTTGGAGCCCAAGTGTGAGCGCACAACTTCCTGTCTCCCCTCCAAGCAGAACAAAGTTCCTGATGGAGAACAGAGAACCCCCCCCCGCGGTTCTTTGCTCTCCGTCGGTTTAAGAATCCATTTCACCTTCTTTTCATCCCGCCCCCCCAGCTCCACTCACACGAGCTGTCGCTCCATTATGCAGAGATGCTCAGATGCTGGTGCTTCACTGAGAGCAGTTCTTGTGATGTAAGCTGTTCAAGTATTGCACAGCAGATATCAACAAAAACACCAGGCTGCTTCTCCACTGTCGGCTGGAAATTTCACAGGCTTGCAGAAATTGCTGCTGTGGCACTTCCTCTTGTATTAAAAATGATTTAATGTGCTGCAAGACAACATTACTGGGATTCTGTCCTACCACTGTGTCAGTCAGTGCACATTAGTGGCTCACTCCATCAGGTTACACTCACCAGAAGATGAAAACCTTCAGAAGATCAGTTTGCAGCTGAAGAAAAGCTGCTTACACTTTTAGTATCATTTCAAACCTAAATAAGATTTTCAGATTAATAAATCCAACGACTAAAAATTACAGACAAGAACTGAAACAAAAAAAATCTGAATATATTTTTACACACACACACACACACACACACACACACACACACACACACACACACACACACACACACACACACACAAACTTGAACACAGATGCAGTAAATAATAAAATTTCACTGGTGTTGTATTTCAATTCAGTAAAGATCTTGGATGTTAGGTTAGGGTTACTTTCACGGTTGGGTATGAGTGATAAGTTACTCGTTTGTCAGTTCAGGGCCTCTGACTCATACAGTCACACCACAGAAAGCTCATTGAGAAGTTCTGTGGCGACGACGGCAGCGGAATGGATGGCGGGCGACAGCGGGTGTCGGCAGGTGTCGGCAGGTGCCGACGGGCCACAGAAGGCTCAATCCCTTGAACGCTGCTTGCAGCTTTAATTTCAATTCTGAATATGACTTTGAAAGTAAACATTTGATAAGCATTTCAGCCCATGGATATGATGTGAAATTTGTCAAGTTAGTTTCATCCTGATCATTTGTATGATAACCTTGTCTTTTCCAAAGAATCAGCAATTTTTAAATGCTTTCATATCCACACAGATACCCCTATTTTATGTATTTGTGGTGGACTTACAATATGGGACTCAGTCCCAGTTCTTATCATGCATGCAGGCCAATACAAGGGGGATCATCTGGGCTGCTCCACTGCCATTTGCAGCATACGGGCTGTGTCATTTCCCTGCCAAAAAACGCAAATCCTCCCGCAAATTGATTGTGCCGCTTCAGAGCTTTCAAGGCCAACAGGTCAAGGGATTGGCCATAATGGAGAGGAGAATTAGCGAAAGCTTCAAAATATGGCCGGTGATATATCATTACCCATAGACTTGACCCCGCCTGGCCCCTCGCTGCTCCCCTGTGGGCTCCTGCTCGGCCCGGCGTGGCGCAGACGGAGGGCCCCGCTGCCTCTTAAACAGCTAAATCAACACCGTCTCGCCACAGCTCGTGTCGGAGCGTTTTGGTTGAACGGTTTCATGAAAAACTAATCATCTGTTCATCATGGAGATCAAACACACGCGGGGAGCAATGATTAGGAAAAGCAATCCGATAAACCTCGCAGAGTCACTAGTCCAGATGTAATAATTTTCAGATTAAATTTGTCCCTTCCCCCGCCCCCTCCATCCCCACCTGCTTGTCATTCCCACCCTCAGCCCTCGTGTCGACACTGATACCCTCCTACGAGTTCAAGCACCCAAGCAAAATTGTCGCGTTGTTGATAATTGACGCTCCGCTGGCGCGTTTGTAGCGCCGGCTTGCGTCTGCACCCGAAGCCAGATAACCAAACCTCATCAAGACTCTTTTCTCTTCATTCTCTCCATACTCATTCTGCTGGAAGGACACGACTCAGATAGGCGGCGGTTTCCAATTACGCCTCTTCATTTTCAACACAACGCCGCGTTATGATTTTACATGCAAACAACACAACAATCTCCCGTTGTCTTTAAAAAGACGCCACAAATGACGTGGAATGAAGGAACCACCGTGTTTCCAGGAAGACTATTCAAATTACTAGTGTATCTTTTGGCTGCCTTTAATCTTGTGTGATACCATTTTTTCCGCTTTCACATGAAGGATGCAGCCAGTAATTAGAACCGACCGTGTCGACGGGCAGGACGCTCCGCTATCTATTTCCACTTTTGAAGCAAACGTAAAAGTAAGACAGAGGTCAAAGCAATCTCCCCGCTTCTGTAATATCCTGCTTCAAAAAAAAAAGAAAAAAAAAAAGTTTAACAAAGCGGCAGAACTAAAGTGGAGTTGTTCCAAAGATCCATTTAAAGTTGTCCAGTGTAAAGGTTCCTGGGAGATCAGTGGAGGAAATGATGATTTTTTTTTCATGTACAGAGACTCTCTCAAGCCTAAACCAATTACCTGCAGATACCCCTGAGTTACTTAAGGAAATAAAGCGAAAATAAATAGTGGCTATGTAATGCTGGATACACCCGCTGAACATAATAACATTCTGTTGTTTCCACAAAGTGGACCAGAATGAAATTAGAGGTCCCTGTAGTCCATAATGAAATGTAGTGGCTCACGACTCTAATGCGTTTTGTCATCATGAGACCATATTAATTCTCCTCTCTAACTTTGTCTTGATTGATGCAGGCCTCGGACATAAAGGAAAGTAAAAAAAATTATCATCAAGGGACTCTGGCTGGGGACTGCAACCCAATCCAGTTTAAGATCTAAAATATAATATGAACAGCTTTAATAGGATTTGGAAAGTTTGTCCGCCAAACTATTCCTTCATGTTGTGTTGGATGTGTAGCGGATGTGCTTTGCAGACAGGATTGATATCCAACAGACACTAAACAGTTAATGTATTGGATTTGATTTGATAGGTCCAATGTGTAATTCTATTGCAACAAAATGAAATAGAAGTAACGTATGTACTGCAATTATCACATTATATATACAGTCGCAATAGATGACAAATGAGTTATCAGAGGGTGACATGATTACGTTTCAGTAAACGCTGTTATTGTGTTGCCATGTTCATGCTCAAAACTTGACCTTCTCAGGGTTTTCAGGATTTTCTCCTGATATCACAGCTGGTAGAAGAAAAATATGAGATGAAGTGGCCCATCAGAACTTACAGAACATTTTTTTAGTAAGAAGGGAAAAATGTTTGCAATTGTATTGTTTTTTTTGAATAGCTGTAACTAATGTGAGAGCATGACCCTGCGCTTAATTATTTAAATGATAAACATAGGTATTGACTGATTATAGTGTGCCTTTTTGATGCTAAAATGCTCCTAAATATTTAGAAACTGGGTCTGTTTCCATCAATTGGATCAATTTATTTACACATCAAGAGTGAATTCAGGTTTTTCTTTCTTGTTTTATTACACTGTCCAACACAATGCTTAAAGAATGAATGTATTGTAACCACCTGACAAGATAAATAGCATATATGCAATTAAAATGACCAGTTATGAGGCCAAATGTCATTGTGAGATTTCTCTCCAGTGAGACTCAGTCTTCACCAGACAAGATGTTCTGTTGGATCTGGCCATCATGCTCCCTGATCAAGAGAAGATGAAATTCGGCGGCCACACAATGGAGCGAGTCCACAACTACAAATCCCCAAGGCTGCCGTATCACTTGCTTTTCTATCACATTAGCAGTCGCTAGGAAGTCCTCAGAGGGGCTAAACTGGCGAGTAAACCCGGCAAACCTTCTCTGCGACTGCCGTGTCTCAAACACACTTGTCCTGTGGCGATGATACGTTTGCTCACTGTTGAGACTGTGAGGCTGAAGGAGTCACAAATAAAGCTGAGCGTGTCTAATTTTACCGCCGCCATCCTAGAGCAACAATAATGGGGGGAAAGGGAGGTCATTATTGGGCGACGGGGAGGTGATGGTTAATCTATGAATAATGTCAGGGGTGGGGGTGGGGGTGGGGGTGGTGGGGGGGTCACGGACGAGGGAGGGGATCTTCTGGCTGGAGAGGTGTGCGGATTGTGTCGCCTGGCGGCTCATCTATATTTTATGCTGCCGCTCAGACAAATGAAACCAGAGCCACCCGGAACAAGGGGTGGGGGGCACCCTGTGACACTTCAAAGGGAAGTCCTATGGGTGGCTTCTCATTGAAGCTAGGCCGGCGCCAGCCCCAACCCACGTACACAACCCTCCCAACCTCATGCAGAGACGCTACTGAGGCCTCATTAACCCTTAAACAGGCTTTGGAGGGGCGCAATGTACCGGAGACTAATTACCCCACCGACACACTTGAGAAAACGCTGCCGCTCCCCGACACACAAACACACACACAACCACACACAGTGCCAGTAGTGGGGATGGTAACAGTTAGTGACTAGGTGGCAGCGCTGCAGTGTTTGCCTTAATTGAAAACCCAGATCTCCTACCGGTCCCCCCCATCAACCACCACCACCTTCCGTTTTTTTCATTTTTTTTTCCTTCGGTATGATTAGCAGTTCCACAGCCTTGCCCCCTCCACCTCCGTCTCACCCCCCCGCCCCCCCACTCCTCACCCCAACACCCCATCCCACCAGCTCCCCTCCATGCCCTATCTTTGCTGTCACACAATAGCAGTATTTCATGATTAGCGGATTCTGACAGTAGTAATGAGGAGAAAGGAAAGATGAAAGGGGAGGAAAGAGAAGGGACACTGAATGAGAGGAAGGGAGGCGGATATCAAAGAAGGGTCTAATTGAGGTAACACAGCCAGCCAAATCCACCGCACCATTTGCATAAAGCAGCGGCGCCGCTTCATTTGGCCATCTCTAACCACGCTAATGTCTTAACAAATTAATTTTGCTAATTAGGCACGCCCAGTGGAACTCACCAGCAGATTAAGCAGATTAAACAAACAGATGCTGATTGCCCCCGGGCGGGCTGAGAGGTGCGTTTCCCTGGGTATGGCGAGCATGCTGCCTGGTAAACTCACAATGCAGGTCTTACACTGCGACCCTGTGATACAGCAGGAGGTTTTGTTTTCTCTGGCACAGGCAGACTGTCGGCTAGTGAACCCATCCAAACATCTGAGTCAAAGCCAAAGTACCACAGAGAAGCCTGTGGGGACATTATCTTACAAAGAAGGAGATGATTGTAGCCCTGCAGTCAAGTAGCAGTGTTTTTAGGTCCTGTCATATGCAAAATTTACATTCATTGTGAACTCCCATAAAAAAGAAAAGTCCATCCCCAAATTATTTTGTCTGCCCAACTTCTTTAGAAAATGTGTTCTGGAGTTCAGTTCTGACCTTCAGCCAGGTGTCTCCTCCAACCTCTGAGACCACCTTGAAGAACTACATCATCCAATGATTTTGCTACTGTAGCTGGAATTACGCCGTCAGGGATCTTTGATCAGGACTGGCTGCCACAAGATTTCCACTACATTCTGAAAATCAGGCAACACACATTTCTTACTTCGACATTAGACCATAGCTACACAACAGACTTGTGGTCTACAGAAACGGGTCCGAGCCTTTTGTGGATCTGCCTTGCAGCTTTGGGACAGGATACCTCCGGTCAGCCATAATGAGGGAATTCCTACAATGCACTAGGCTACTAACAGTCCTGTTACGCATCTTGACAAGGTGAAATCATTTAAAAAAAAAAAAAAAATGATATTAATCTGAATAGAAACAATGATTTCAATCTTATTTTCATTACCTTAGCAGTAATTAAAACTTTGCAAATGAAACTTTTTTCCACAAAACTGAAAGTGTTATCTGAATAAAGTTTCTCTCTATAAAAAGGGCAGTTTTTGGTTGTTTTCACTTTGAATATTTTCTATGCTCCATGCACCTCAGGGCTGGTAAAGTTATACCAAAAAAAAAAAAAAAAAAATCCTTTTCTGCTTCTAAAAATTAAGACCTTACTACTGTTGCACTATAAATATTACCCAGAATCCCTCCAACGGTTTGCAAACTTGAGACATGGATGTTTCATATTGCACTTGGTGTGAACACGATCTTTCACGATTTGATCTTTACCAATTTTGAATATACAGCGTATTCAGAACAAGTCTCTCTCTCTGTTGATGTCAGCTTAAACAAAGTTTAGCGCCGGCTCACAACTGATTCCTGAAGGTTAAATGGCAAGGTCTGTCTCTGCTCTGCTCTGCCTTGTTTTAATCCTCCACAGTTTCTCCCTCATAAACATGTAAGAGAAGCTCCGAGTGTGTTTTGCCCTTTTGCCTCCGAATGCCAAAACAACAGCTTCTACTTTAATATCTTGGCTCAGTGGCAGCCTGAGAGCACTGACAACTTGAAGTTCAGCCCCCAAGTTGCAAAAGCGAAAAAAGGAATTCTATCACCCTTCAAAATGTATATATTTCTCTGGAATTCAGCACAACACGTTGAGCGTGAAAACCCTGCGAGGGGTAATTGTCTTCGCTGCTGTCATCCAGCCGTCTGTCTCCCCCTCAAGTTTTAATCTTCACCCTCGTAACTGTTTCCTGCCTCAGTATCCCTGCACCAGTCCCCTGGTGGTGTGTTGTGTGACAGCTGCTGCCCTCTTTCACGGTGGTGAAATGAATAGATTATGAGCAGTAATTAGGTATACAGCAGAATCAATGTGCTCTGGGGCAAGGCCTGGGGATGGGGTTTGAGGGAGGAGGGGGTTTTAGGGTGGACGGGAGTCTCTGTGTGTGTGTGTGTGTGTGTGTGTGTGTGCGTGCTGGGGAGATGGAGGGGAGAGGGAACAGCAGGGAGAGTCGGGGAGAAGCTCAGGGGGGGTTGGAGGAGGGAGGAATGGGTGGGGTTGACCAACCAAAAAGGAGAATTACGCGGTTGAGGCTCACTGTTGTTCTGCTATATGCAATTCTAGCTCCTAACACTGTGTATATATCACTGTGTAATAACTTGCAATATATCTGGAGAAAATGATACAATTCCAAGTGGTAAAACTGCCAAATAAAGCACAGCCACACTGGCTACTCCCTCTGGATGAGCAGCTCTGCTGCCAAAATGTTTTCCTTTTCCATCCACTGCTTTTGAATGACTTGTTTTTAAAGGACGACCGAGGGACTATGTTCTTAGGCCATCCCCTGAAAAAATTTACTTAGCAATAACGGTGCGTTACAAGTGCTTGTAAAATTATACCTTCCAAGCCTTCATTCTGAGATAAGGTTATTTTTTCCCCGATTAATTACTTTATTTGTTTTTTCAATTTATTGCATGAAGGAAAACTGGTGATGGTGAAGACATTTTCAGAGAAGTTAGGCACTTCAGAAACAGTAAATGAGAGGATGAGGAGTAAAGGAGCAGTTGGGCCATGGGGGAGGGAAAGAGAGAGAGAGAGAGAGAGAGAGAGAGAGAGGGAGAAGAGGGTGGTGGTGGAGCACCCGCCACCAGTCCTGGTTGTGCCCTCCAGTAATGCATCTTCTCCTTCTTTGGTGGCAGAGCACTGAGTGACCTGCCTGTGATCTCCTTCGTAATTAACATCTGCTTGTTAGTCAAGCTTGGTTGGAGGCTCCACAGCCCATACAGCCACGTGCACACACACACACACACACACACACACACGACACACTCCTGCTCGCCAGGTTTCCCCACCGGTGCTGCTTCTCCGTTGGAACTCTGCTCGTGCCAGTGGTATTGGATAGTTCAACCAGTGTAACTAAACTCACTCTTGTGCCAAACACCTCTGAAGCGCTGTTGATACTGTTCACCTCGCTGCTCCGCAAAGGAAAATAAATCCTCCCAATGGCATTGCAGTGGAAGCCTATCATTGCCATGAACTTATGTATAGTCGGAGAAAACCCATAAAATTTTACTCAATCCCAATTACGATGATTCAGTGTTGGCCTTAGATTTATGTTTTTTTTTTTTTTTTTTAAAGGTTGGCTACAGCAGAAGTACACAAACAAATGCAAACAATTTTGCTGTTTATTGTCAAAAAGACAAAAAGAAAAGTAATCATTGTAGTTCTTGTACTCTGCACTGTGAGGTGTTGCAAGGAGGCGTCACCTTGCTGAAACATCCAGTTGTGAGCTGGCCGCCCGCGACAGTGCCTGTGCAGCATGTGGTTAATGTTGGTAACTGCACTGAAATGAACTGCAGCTGGAGACTAAAGACTGAGTCTTGGCACAATGCAGGGTGTAGCACAATGTGTAAACAGCAGATGAAAACAACCCATTCTTCCATCCCTATTTGACGTAGACTGATTAAAAGTGTTCGAAAAGACTTGACAACATCAACAGTTTTGCCAAAATAAAAGCATCGACTGAAGAAAGTTCAGTTTGCGTACTGGAACCTGTCAGACTTGCGAGAACTTGACTGTGACTCTGCATTACAGGCAACAGTGGATAATTTGACCAAAACTGTGGATTTACTCTCAAATTGGACTCCCTCAACTTCAGGCTACTGTCATGACACAACACTTCCTCTCTTTTCTGTGCTTGACTGCCACAGGCTTCCTTTATAGAGTTGAGGAGAGTATTTTTGAACCATTTCTCCAGGTAAAACCCGCTGGTTGGATGGATGGAAATGTCACTCGGTTATGCCCACATTGACATAAACATGAGAATCAAATGGGTGAAAATTGGATTCAAGCACAATATATTTATCATTAAACATTAAATCATGCCGTGTGAATTGAGGCATCGCCTGCCGTGTTATCCAAGCACGATAATACATCAGCGGCCGTGTCAGCGATCTGGATGGATCTGATCAAATTTGCTCTGAAGATGACTGTGGACTGCTCTAATAGGGTCATGAATATGGAGTGCTCAATACACTCGTGTTGTATTTGCCCAATCTTTCCCAGCCTCATTTGGACATAATGGAGACATGGCCCTTGTGATTATTCCCCTCATCTCCCAGGGCTCTTGACCTCTCCATGAAAAGATAAATAGTTCCCCCTTAACCTCCCAAGACAACAGACGACAGTCAGTGTGTGTCTGCGGCTAACTTGGGCCAAATTACCCTCGTTCAGATGATCCACCAGCCGTGACGAGGACCTTTCTCCAGGAAACTATACATTCTCAGGTGGCGGTGGATTGAGAAGCTTTACGTTTCACACCTCAGCAGAACAAAAACAGACATTCTTCACCAGTTGGGGACAAAAGAGAGAAGTGGCGCAGTCATGGGTCCGAAGGAGGAAAAACAGAAAGACGTTGATGAAAGACGTGATGTTAGATCCCAATGTTTGGTGCTGCAGCCGCAAGTAAATGTATGTCGTGTGCATGTTTACATGCGTGAGAACAAGAGGGGGATGCACGCTATCGGCTTGTGCAGAGGTGTCTCTGCTAGTGAGTGTGCGTGTGTGTGTGTGTGTGTGCGTGCGCAAGCGCGCGTGTGTTTGCTCGCTCTCCCAGCATCTCAATGACATCAAAGCACTGTGCAAACTGAGCCCCTGGCAGCTCTTTAGAATCCCATCTCCCCATTCTGTTTAAAGCGGGCAGGAGAGGAAAGACCCAAACTAATAATAAAAGAGGCGTTATTCAAAAGAGGGATCGACTGCTCCTGTGCGTGCGTGCGTGTGTGTTTGTGTGTCACGTTGGTGTGCGCACGCGTCTGTGCTTCACGGCGTAGAGAAGGAAATATAATGAAGAAAGAGGCAGAAATGTTTGAAGGATAATAGAGAAAGAGAGCAACAGTGGGAGTAATAGCGAGGGGAAAAGAGCGTCGGGAGCAAACAACAGGGCGCAGCGTTATAAAGGCAGCGTGTTAGTCACTGTTTCCCCACAGCCCGGCTCTTTTTGGCAGAGCCCTTCATCGTGCATTTCTCCTTGTGAGGCTGACACGAAAGGTGAACCAATTGTTTGTATAATCGCACGGAGCACAGGCCGCAAATCTCACACTTTATCCGCTTTGTTCCGTGCCAAAGGTTGTTCTCTGCGCTGTCAGCAACTGTTTTTATGCTCAAAGGAAGCAGAGGGATGAAGAGCAGGAAAGAGAGGAGCCAAGGAGAAGCGTGGAGAGGTCCATTCAATGTCTCTGCATGGCTTTTCTTTTCTTTTTTTTCAAACCTTTTTCAAGTTATTGCCAGTTAAGTGTCCCCTCGTGTTATGTAATCTCCACTGCCTCTTATAATTTTTTAAATGTGTGGCAAATATTTGCATACGTCGAGGAGAGCTATACCTTTAAAATGAGAACAAAACAAACACAGTTTTTTTTGGTTTTCTCCCTTGTAACAGCTCCAGAGAGGCTCCGAAGGAGGGTGAAAAAAAAGGAGGCAAAACATCTAAAGCTTTGAGAGAGAGACACAAGTGCAGGGTGGTGCTGGTGGTGGTGGTGGTGGGGGAGGGAGGCATTCAGTTGATGTTGTAAAATAAAATACTTTGCAAACGCGAAATAAATGCCGCAGCGAGTGGAAGATTCATGTGCTCAAATAAACTGGGCCTTTTGAATTTTTAATTGGAGCGGCCTTAATTATGGCCATCAGACAGTACTTCCAACCACACTCGCTGCACTTTCTCCCCATTGCTCTTTCCCCCAGCCTCTTTCGGCTTGGCTGTGGACGAGGCCTCGGTCCGGGTGTATTTTTCCATGCCATTAATATTTGATGAAAATGGGCCAGGCTGCATCAGCTGCTCATCGCCACTAAGAACATGGCCTCCATTATGAGCCCCGCGCTTCCTCTCAGCTGCCTGCATTAGCAGGATGACAGAAACGCAACAGAATCACATGAATAGGTTTTGGGTGTGGAGGGTGTGTGTGTGTGTGTGTGTGTGTGTGTGTGTGTGTGTGTGTGCGCAGGCAGGTTAAGGTATCGGGGCTGCTGGTGAGGAACGTGTGTCTGTGGCGGCTCGTCAAGCGTCTCTGTCAATTGATGCTATTAGATGTGGAGAAACAGTCGGGTGTGAGCTATAATTGAGCTGACACTAATAATGAAAGCAGATACTGTCTAAAAGCCCTTGGCAATATGCTAAAGATATTGATGCCCTAATAATTCTGGGACTCCAATGAGTGGAGGAGATCTTGCAGAGGAAATAGGGAAATTTTGGAGATTTAAAAATGGCTGTAAGATGCGAGAGAAGATCTTTTTTTTTTTTTTTTTTTATACTTTTTCCTGGACTGTTTTTCTTTTCTTTTTTCTGCATTATAAATAATGGATCAACATATGAAAAAAAATAAATAAATTGAAAATTATGGCAAGTCATGACAAGTCAGTCATGTTGAACCGTAATTAGCTGCAATAAAATGTCTTAAATTTTGTACAGATCAGGGTAACACACACACACACACACACACACACACACACACACGGTTTTATTTCCAAGTGGCTCTCAGAGGGGATTGTAAGAGAGCAGCGTTAGGGACTGTTAGTCTGTGTTCAAGCACCACCATAATGATCAGCTCAACCTTGTGACTCTTGTCTGTGAGCTTGGGGTCTCTTGGGTGGTGGCGGTCGGGGCCTGGGGAGTGTCAGTGAGTGTGTATGTGTGAGAAAGAATGGGTGTGAGTGTGTGTGTGTGTGTGGGAAGGGGGGGGGGCGATATAATGTAAGATAATCAGATAAGAGATAATGTGTAAGTTGTAATATGAAGGTACTTAGTGACAAAAGATTGATTAAAGACAGAAAGATTTGACACTGCTGCAATGTGTGTCTCAATGATATATGTCATTTTTTTATTTTTTTGTAGCGATATAAACAACAAAGACGGGGCATCAGGAACCTCATCTCAAGCTGTGGGTGCCACTTATATAAGAATTCAACATTCCTTACATCAGTGGGACCCAGAAATTTTTTTTTTTTGAAAATTTCCAGCTTGCGTTTTCCTCGCACAGCTTTCCTCATCAATCAGTTCAATTATTCAAGGGGCCAAACTCAGTCAGAGTCGTGAACCTCGGTCAAAACCATAAATGCTGCTCAAAACGTGAAATGGATGATTGACAAGTTCCATTTGATGGGGCTAAAAAGGGCAACTCGGAGTCGGAGCTGTGCGCTGATGCCAAATGGAAAGAGACTGGGCTAAGTAGAGTAGAAAGCACCTGTCACATCCAGCTCGCAGGCTGCTTGATTAACATCAAATTTTAATTTTTCTCTCAGAGTTTTGCTTTGAAAGGTTGCTCCGCTTGCACTGCACAGACGCTCGTCTCTCTGACTTGCTAAGGTGCGTGTCCAATGTAAATCAGGAAAGGAAATAGCAAATGACGTGTGTGTGTGTGTGTGTGTGTGTGTGTGTGTGCATGCGCACATGCATGCGTGTGTACACTTTCGGACAACAACAGCGAGGATGCAAAAAAATATTTATCACACGTCTTCTCTGCAAAATGAATTGTGCGCCTGTGAATACAACATCCATCTGTTACGCACTAATAGAGGCGGCTTCATTAAAATGAATTCCCATCCTTCCCCCGATTTACTGTCTGTTCAGTTAAACAGTATATCACCGTGTAAAAATAAAAACCCCATCAGGGGAAATATAGAACACAATTACTTCAAAGGCCTCCCCAAAAGCACAACATAAAGTGACATGAATGCAGGAGCCCAAAACAACTCTAAACGGTTGCAGTCCCAACATGGTGGCTGTAATATTTCTTAATTGGATGATGAAAATCACACGGGCCTTTTGTTTAGAGCCGAGCAGCAGCAACACGCCGCGCTCCTTCCTCTCCCACTGCCGCTCCCCCTCTATCATTTGCATATTCATTGAGATATCAATTATTTATTCCCCGGCACAATGACTTGCTGCATTACTATGGGCGCCGCTATACAGTACCGCAGCAGTGTGCATTTTTTTTTTTTTTTTTTTTTTTTTTTTTTTTACTGAATAATACATAAAAAAAAAAAAAAAAAGCAGAATAAATTTAATAATTCTGAACAACAAGAGCGCTGGCATCGCAAAATAAATTGAAAAATAAAAAAGCATCACGTATCATCATGTATTAATTTGCATTTGCATTTTGAAAAATCATTCAAAACAGTTTTTTAAAAAAACAAGCAGATAAAAAAAAAACAGTAAATATTTTTTTTGTAGCGATAAACAATCGGAAGGTCTGTTTAAATAAAATTTCCCCTAAAAAAAAAGGTCCCATGCATTGTGTATTTTATAAATAAATGAAGTGAGTGATTACAGATTAAAGTAAAAGAAAAAAAAATGTTTTCTGATGAACATTTTTTTTTTCACAATAAGAGATTAAAAATATGAGGAGGGAAAAATGTGCTGACAATATGCAGGACATCACCTGGTCACTCACACTGGATTTTAAAATATATTTATATTTGCGCATCTTCACACACACACACACACACACACACACACACACACACACACACACACACACACACACACACACACACACACACACACACACACACACACACATACCACTCAATTGTGGTCCCCTGCACGTGTGTGTTTAAATCAGGAGGCATCACAGAGCAACACAAAGGTGAGCAGAGGACAGAAATTTCTAAATGCTCAATAATCCCATTGACATGCTGTTGCCTCGGCCAGCTGCTTTCTCAACTTACATTAATGTTACTGTTAATGTCAGGAAAAACAATGAGACGACTGTTTCAAATACAACATCAGCCCTGCAAAGCAGCACTCAACCATCCAGCGACTGTGGCCAGGGGACCAGAAGACCAGGGGACCAGAAGACCAGGGGACCAGAGGACCAGAGGACCAGAGGACCAGAGGACCTCTCGGCTCGGCCTCAGCAGCCAACACTGCTTCTCCTTTAAGCCAGCTCAAGCACGCACAGACACGCACGCACACACGCACCTACACAAACACACACACTCACCCTGTCTCCTTCACACACACACACACACACACACAGACACAGACAGACATGCACGCACGCACGCACACACACACACACACACACACACACTCGCGCCATACCAAAGCAACACACCATTACACGGTGCTGTAGCACAGAATAGATGACCGCACTTACTTTAAATGTCCCGTGAAGGAAAGTTTTCAATTTTTTTCCTCCACTCCGCCTCTCCCAGACCTCCTCCCCTCTTAACGCCTCAGCAGCAGCAGCAGCAGCAGCAGCAGCAGCAGCAGCAGCATCGCAGAGCCGAGCGCCCGCCATAGGCACCAGGCTGGCAGCCTCTCTTATCAGAAATCTATAGCTAAAAAAGCAGGTGGCTCCCACATTTTATACATTTTCCCCTGTAAGGTCTTCCACCTTGCACGGATGCCGACTGCGCTCTCTGCATCTGGTTGCACAAGCACAATCAATAGGGAAGGGGAGAGCTATTTTATGATTGGAGAAGTTGTTGTGTTTTTGGTGGTGAAATTCATTATTTAGTATCTGAACCTTCAGCAATTCAGTATCATTTATTCATAAAGTCCCTTTTTGCCAGGAGGAAATGGATACAGCTGCAGCAACGAGGGGAGAGAGAGAGGGAGAGAGATAGAGAGATAGAGAGAGAGTAAAGAGGGAGTGAGAGAGAGAGTGGGGAGAAAGAGGAGAGAGGGAGGTAAAGAAAGAGAGATGAAGGGAAGAGAGGATGAGGGGAGAGGAGCCGGGTGGTGGATGGATTGATGATATTGATCAGGCACCTCTAGAAATAAAGGCATGGAGGCTTTTATTTTTTGCAAGCCTCACTCTTTTATTTTTATTCAGGCGCTGGCTGATTGACAGATGAAGAGAGGGGATGGCTGGGTGGAGGAGTGGGGCCTTGAACATCACATGGCGGCGCCGGGCGATTAAAGCGGCGCTCCTCTGACAAGCAGAGCGAGGCAGCGGAGCGGCGGCGCACTGCTGCACAGGCTGGAGGACGCATCGCGAGGAGCTGCTGCAGATGATGTTTGTTTACTTTGGGGGGGAAAAGAGAGAGAAACTGTAGGAGAGAGGAAGCAAAAGTGGGGGAGAGCAGTGTGTGTGTGTGTGTATGTGTGTGTGTGTGGGAGAGAGAGAAGCAGCAGCATGCTTTGTGAATGCAGTTGGACGGCACATGTGCTGACTAAAGTTGATGCAGTAGCATTCTTTGAAAAAAGCAACGACAAAAAAAAAAAAACAATACAAGTGCAATAAAGCCGCGCTGGGGAAAAAAATGCAGCTGCATTTGTGTGAAGGTCTGAAGTGACAGCGTGTTGTATATTACAGGAATGAGGAGAGCTGTATGAAATCATTTATTATGCTCTGTTTTCCCATGTGCTCCTTCCACAAACAAATCGCTCTCCGCTCACAGAAGAAGGAAAAGTTTTTTTTTTCCTCCTCCCGACGCTTCTGTCTCTTTTGTATTCTGTTCAAAATGAAGGCAATTTGGAAATCGTTCCACGTCCTGAATTATTTAGATTCAACTTAGTGCGACGCTGGTGCCAGAAATTGCCCAGATCCATCTCAGTCAGGCAGTAAAGAATGAGCTACACCTGTGGCTGCGGTGGCCTTTGGCTCCGCAGCCGCCACCGGCTGCTACTGGCGGCCATCACTTCCTGTTTGGAACGCATGCGGGTTGGTGTTTGCGCCTGCGTGCTCAGCGGCATCTTGCACTTATCTTTTACACACAGACCTGACAGGACCTCAAAGGCCTCACGGCAGCAGATTAAACTGCTAAACTGCTTCTAAATTGAGACAGTGTTTAATAAAGAGTGAATTATTTTATTATTATTGTTATTGTTATTATTGTTAGTTATTATTATTGTTATTATTATTATTATTGTTATAAAATATTATTATTATCCCATAGAGAACTATTGATTTAAGAACAAACGTTGTGCTAAAAATAAAATCATATATTTAACGTAGCGCGACGCAACACTTTTTTGGTATCATTTGTTTTGTTTTTGTTTGTTTGGTTTTAAATAAAGTGCCACATATGACGAAGCAGCTGGCCGGTTGTAAAAGGATTGGATGTCCCTGCTATAGAAAGAAAAAAATATGACAAATAGTCACATTTGATCTTATATGAAAGTCACAATATGAGGCAAAACAAAACATAAACAAAAAAATAAAAAAGCAGATAAGCTGAACCTTTTTTTATTCCCAAACAGAAAGGAATAAAAGAAATAAAACATGTTTACAGATGTCTATTTTTTTTTTTCTTAAATGAATGGCCAAGCGCTGTGTTGAGTAACCACTCTTGTTGTGACATTGTCGTCACAGGGCTCATCATTTTGGGATTTACTTCTCTTAGTTTTGTGATGTTTCAGTCAGAGTTGGTCATCAAAACCAATAAAGCTTTGTTTTTTATTGCAGCACAGACTGAAGAGTCTCTGTTCCAAGTTGTGAGTGAACAGCGCAGCTGTGCGTTGAGTCTCTTTGCTCTCAGCTTTAGTCCTGCTAAAACATGGACGACTTGACAAATGGTTTGACTTGAACAAAGGCAAACTACATATCGATTGAGAGCCATAATGGAAGGTTTAATACAACAGTCGTGATGATTTTTTTTTTTTGTTCAAATTTTTTTTTTTTTTACCCCCCCCCCCCCATCTATGTGCATGTAAATGCTCGAGGGAGTTGACTGAGTACTTAAGCATGGATACAGCACAGGACCGAGTCCAGACAATAATAAAGAAAGAGTATTACACCAGCGGTTACCTCATGAGGCCTGCATGATTTAATGCATCTCACTTCAAGTCAGGGCACTTAAGAGTTACGTAATTAAATGAAGAATTGAAGTGCTGCGCTGCGCTGAGGCGGAAACGTGGACCCGAGTCATGTCAAGTCAAAGATGATCTCAGTGGGCTCAGCCAAGTTCCTGCACTTGAGAGGACTTCTGCAACACGGAGCTGACCACTCGACGGAGAACGCAAGGAAAAAAAAAAAAAAACCCAAGCCAAACCCCTTTTAAGATATCCTTGAAATGAAGACGACTGCTTTGGGGTTACTTTCAACTGCGGGATGACTGGCAACTCTGAGCCGCTCAAGTCAGCTGTCCATCAAGCTGTCAGAGCGAAGACGCAGTCCCACTCCAAAGCCTCTCCGGCTGAGCGGCGGTCGACCACGAGGGCCTGCCGCATTCAAACACTGCCTCCTCCTCCTCCTCCTCCTCCTCCTGACCGAGCAGAGGGAGCGCCGGCTGCCAAAACCCCGGTGAATTCACGCTGCATTCTGAGTTCCGTGTTTGCGCTGCCCAACAAGATGCAATTAGGAGCCGATTGTGTGTGAATCAAACGGTGACAGCTTGTTGGTGGGGCCGTCCGGCGTCCTGTCATTCCCCGCTCGCCGATGCACGGCCTCGGGAGAGCGGTAATTGATTTCCAGCACCTTCACACCCCCCCACCCCATGTTTGATGGTGTTGCTTCCCTCACCTTGCAAAACACAGTCACCGGGGCCGACACGAGGTGTGTGTATAAATCTGGGCAAACTTTGACCCTCTGCATTTCCCTGCTCTACATTTGAAGTGACTTGCTGTGCTGAGTGCAAACATGATATCAGAAATAACACTGTGCTAATTCTACATGAGACTTCCTTGTGTGTCTGCGTCTAGCGGGATGCAAGATTTTGTGACTTTTGATTGAAAACGGCTGACAAGTCTCTGAAACCTCCTTGAAAGATTTATGAGGTGTTGAATCTGCTGCGTTCATGTGCGAACGTCCTGATGTGCGTTTGAATGTCTGGAAGCCTCATTTTTGCCTGAATCCTCTCTCCTCAGAAAAAAGAGCAACTGTCCTATTAAATGAAATACTAGTAAATGATTTTATCGATTATTCTGAAGTTGATTGTCAGTTTTCATATTCTGGGCCATTTAGAAAGTGTTGAAGCTGATATTTTGCTTTGCCTAAAGGCCAATGCAGTCTAATGAATAGAAAACAGTTTAGACTTTAGCACTGCAGGGAAAGAAAAGCCCCCCCCCCCTTTTTAAACACAATAAACACTAAGATAAAAGGAAAATACATTTTCACTGTTTGGTTTGGCCTACACTCCACAAAAAAAGAAGCCTTATTCTATAATTTGCTGTGAAGAAATCACAAAATTCTGTCCATAAACAGCAGTGAGCAGAAGAAGTGGTGGTGGTGGTGGTGGGGGATTAGGCTGAGAAGAAGTGGCGTCTTATGAGGCCACTGCAGTAACCAGTGTGAGAGCAATGAGTGTGCCTTATTGAGGATTAGGCCTCTCACACTCACTGGTCCACAGATCTCTGCCAGTATTCCCAGTGAGACTGATTATCGGGGCCTGTCACAGACACATGGGATAATTACAGGGTCTCCCTTAGGTCAGTGCTCACTGCGTGGCCCACAAATGGAGAAGCCAGCGCTGCGCTGCGCAGCTTCGTGCCACCGACGACTCTGAGGAAACGGCCTTATTTTCACCAGCGACAACGGAAAACTATTTTTCTCGCCCTGCCTTTGTTGTTGCTCTCGCCACAGTTTCAGTTTCTACAATCGTCTCATTCCTCCTCCAGTGTGGAGTGTGTGAGACCCGGTCACGCGCTCCCTCCAGACTCCCAGTTCAGCCCAGTTTCCAGGAGCTCCTCTTCTCTCACTGCTCAAGTTTCTTCGTTCAGCCGCCGCCGCCACTATTGTTTCACACCCTCTGCGTCAGCACTATCTCTCCCCCTTGTGGCCAGTTCATGAATGGCACACAGGGAACTGTGGGCGTCACAAGACAAAACGTAACTTCCAAATATTTCATTCACAGAAGTCGCTTCCATTTCAGGTTGGTGATGCGGGAGAGATAGAAGAGGAGGAGGAGAAACTCCTCAAGGACGAGGAGACACCGAGAGGAAACCGAGACCTGTGCTCGTCCCAAAGACCCCGCAGAGACACAACACCGAGGCCCGTTTCCTTCCAAAATGAAACATACACATGAATACATGCTAATATCAACACGTGTGAGTGTTGAAGAAATCAAAGAAAGAAACACGCAACTCAAATACTTATAATCATCGTATAACAATCACAACGACTTGATAATTTAATACAGAATTATTTTGTAGTGTTGCTCTAATGAGAACTTTTCCAAATAAATATTAAGGTGCAGGCTGAGCCAGGTTATTGCGTCAGGTCTGTTTGCTCACATGAAAGATGTGAACCGCAGTGTGTAGAAAAATGGAGTTATCATCAAATAATTAAACTAGAGGAATGGCAGGAGAGGAAAACAATGAGGATTGGAGGGAAATATAGACGGAAATCACTCAATGGAGCATCAGAGCGACTAAAACAACAGCATCTTGCTCCATTGTGTTCTCTGCAACAAGCTCCAGAGACAAAAGCAGCATTTAGGATCACTTTAGTGGCACCGGCGTGCACCGTGCTGGACCCCACCCTGGCTTCACCCTCTCGCTCTGTGTGTGGCTGCTTAATTATTGATGCTTATGTATTGCTGATTTTGGTCTTCTGGTGTCCCTGGTGGACGCTCCAGCGAGGTGGATGGAGGTATTTATCTAACTCAGAAAGCCGGGGCTCTATTCCTCATCCTGTCCACACTCAGCGCCAGGCCATCCCAGCGGATATGACCTCAGCACTGCAGCCAACAGAGCACATTTAGAACTAACAGGAAGCTGATGATTATAATTAAGTCGGCAGACTTTTTGAGCTGATATCAGGGCCTGATGCATTAAAATCCACATCCAACAATAATGGTCTCTCTGTTGATTTTTGGCTGATAATCAGACCTAAAATGTTTTTTCTTCTTCTTTTTTTTTTTCAATACAAGCTACAGCATCATTAGGATGTATCATCAATTTAACAATAGTGAGTTCAGCATTTTCAAAAGTAAGTATAGGAATGTTCGGTCCAGCTTTTGTTACAGTTTCATCAAAAAAAAGAAAAGAAAAGAAGAGCAACGTGGACTCGCCGTAGCGGCGCAGTGCTGCTCTGAGGAAGTGCAATGGCCCCCTCTAGTGAAAAAGCAGAATCATTGCGGCTTAGCTTTGCCCTTTCACAAATCCATGCCATTGGGACTGCGCTGTGCACAGTTAGCTGCTTCGCTCTAATTTCTCTGTGTTGACAGGAGACAGTCGTCTTGTAATTTCAGGTTTGTGGAAGAAATACTCATTATCTCCTCTGACGCTCAGCCAGCGTGGGCTCTAATAGTCTTAATGGAGCTGCAGGGAGGGAAATAATCAGTGAACATTAATTCCGAGAGTCTTTCGTTCTCGAGCAGAAAGACCCTACTGCTCTCCTGATTCCAGCCTCGGAGCTGCTCAATAGATCCTATCAAACGGATCTGGTTACACTGGCTGCAGCTCCGAGAAGGGCCGGCACCTCCAAAAACAAATATTAGCAGTATTGACATCTCTAATGTGCGGCAAAGGTCTAATCCCAGAGGCCGGCGTGCTAATGGGGAAATATTGAGTGTTGCCAGAACAGAGGTTTTCGTCTAATCCGTCCATTATGTGCCTCGGACAACCCTCTTTTCACCAGACATGAACGTATAGGGAGACTGAGATGAGATAATGTGATCAATCGTGATGCAATAAAAGGGGCGATAACTCCAAGTCGGTCACACTCACCAGCAGCTTTTGTCTCCCTGAAAGAATACTATTAAACTAAGATCTCTGAGCCATTTCCCCCAGTCTCTCTTTCGATGCTTTGCTGAGTAATCCAATCAATACCAACTTATGCGTCTTTCTCCATTTCATCCCTGACTTATTTCTGCTCTTTTGTGCCACTCCGCTCAACATCTTTTTTTTTTTTTTTTTTTTAAACTCCTATAAACCTTCACAGCATTTAGCCATTTCCCCCTCCCCCCTAATTTCTTTGGCTGCCAGTCCATTAGGTCTGCACCTTTTCACATCAGCAGACAGCTGGAGCAGACGTGAGGCTGTAGGACCGCAGCCACCAGTCTCCGGCCTGTGCACATACTGTAGCTCTGCTGCACATTTGACTAAATAGGGGAGCTGGCAGGATGAGAGCGACAGTGAGGGAATTGGGAGGCTGAACCGGAGTGATTGAAGAAGACGCAGCCGCGCGTCCTCTGAAGCATAACTAAGGCAACACTCTGTGTCTGTGGCACGGCGTCACACAGTGCTTCTGCCTTTATCCCTGGGCTCTATCAGAGGAGCCTATCTCCTCTCCACATTCAACCACGCCGGCTCCACACATCATCCCAGCCAGCCAGAGGATGGCACTGTAGCTGCTGATAACGGGCTGCATTGTTTCGGAGTTTCGCAACACGTCTGGCTTCAGAGAGCAACTCCAGCTTAAAGCTGCCGTTGGGTGGGAGGAGGTAGTTTGTAATATAGCGGGAAAAAACAACCCAAAAACAATAACCCAGGCACTAAGGAATCACTGAATTTAGTTTGTGTTCAATCTGTTTCACATCTTAGAAAAGTGGGAATTGAACTTGGAACAGCCGTCAGTCTGCAGAAGCTTGATCTCCTCATTTTGGAATGTCTTTTAAAATCAAGCTTGTGATCTATGAATGGACCAGAACATTGACCTGACTGGCCAAGACAGACAGACTTTCATCCGGCTACATGCAGCTCAAAGGTCAATACATAATAAATGACATATATGTGCATGATATCCGATGAATAAAACAGGTCCATAAATTATTAGATCACATTATTTGATGCACAACCTCTTTCTCTACTCATGCAGAGAAAATGGCCATTCTATGTTTTGAATTCAATGTTTTTAAACGAGGTTTGATGGAACTGAGCCAGCAGTGGTTTTACAGTCCTGACAACAACAACAACAACTCAGCCAAGATGCATCACCCTTATTGATACATGATCCTGTACTTTCACCAATGGTTTAACAAGGCATTAGTTTGAACACGAGGCTAAATGAAGGCATTTTGCACCAGGCTGTAAACAGAGGGCTACAAATGTTGTTTTTTTTGGGAGCTCTTGAATTTTTGAACAAGAAATCACACTAGGCTACCAAAATAAATATCTGGAAAAAAGGGCAGCATATTGGACGTCTTGGAAAATGGAGGAAATATAGAAATGGTCTCTGACTAGTATGTATGACATAGTTTGCATGTAAACACCTTCATCTGGTGCAAACTGGCCAAATTGGAGTTCTCAAAATTGGAAAAGCAGATCAAGATTGCGCGCTTCTTTTTCCTTCTATTTTACAAAGTGCAGATAAAGGATTAATTCAGGTCTTACAGGCACAACTGACTCTGAGCTTATGATTCTAAGAATCCAGCGTGTGAACATGGGCACTCAGTCAGTGACACAGATGCAGGCGCTGTACATGGATCATCACACTGCATGCAAGCAGAAAGTTCTTTCCAAAGACGGGCATGAACACACACGTTTACATCTCAGAATCCACTTCAGCAAAATGTGACGGAGACGACTCATTGGCAGTCGGAGAAACACAGCGGGCTCATAACACAGTTCAGATCAAACTCAGAAAGAAGCTTTTTCTATTAGCCTGCAACCCATTTTTCCCATAAGGACCAGTGGCCCCACCGTGACACAGGAGCGGTGAGAGACAATGAAGATTCATGTTGGCTTCAGCCTGACAATATACCAACATGCTGCTGATACGGAGATGTAACAAATACTGCGGTGGGAGGGGCAGGGTGATAAATTCACTGGGAGCAGTCGGCGTCTGGCGGATCTGCTGCTGCTAATAGGCTCTTCTGTCTCTGTTCTGCCAGACGACATAGACAAAAACACACACAGTCATTTTCTTGGTTGCTTGGGTGACAGGTGTTGAGTCCAGTCCATCTAATATATAATTGGTTGCCTAGAATGAAGTGAGTCTTGACAACTTCCCGCATTTTTGAGAAGTCCATATATATATTTTTTCCTTTAACTTGAAGAGCCCCGATTATTAATAATAATAATAAAAAAAAGGCAAAATGCTCAGTTTTGCTTTTTTACGTCTCTCAAAAGACGCTGGTTGCAGCAGTTTTTTTCTCTCTCCAAGGCAGCCACACGAATTCTGTCCTCTTTGGGAACAATTGAAATAGACGCCGGTGCTCAGAGAGCAGAAGACAGAAACATGCACACGGGCACGAACAATTAAAATGAAGCGGACATGCAGAGCGGCAGGCAGGGAGACGGTACAAATCCACGGCTCACTACCAGACTGCTGCACGTACTTTTCTTTGGATTTAATGAGCTGAAACAGCACATTCCAAAGCCTTGGATCTAATTGTGGCAAAACGCTCACGCTGACATGCATTAATGTTACCATAGTTCCTTAATAATCTGCTGAAATGCTGCATGTCTCCAAGATGGAAGAATTATGGGTTTTCCTCCTGAACCGATTTCAGACGGCAGGCCGATTAACAGTTTGCCTCTTGATGTGTGTTCAAAGCACATATTTACTATGATAAATCATGTGGCGCTGCTGGCTCCTCCAGTGCCAAACACACTATCAAACCAGTTTGAAGGCACAGCTACAGCTCTTCTTCTTCTTTTTTTTTTTTTTTTTTTAAATCTCAGCACTCATCCCTCCTCATTTTCTTTTCTCCTCTGCTCTGCTCTTCCCTCCATGACCTGGACATCGATCCCACTGTGTAATCCTAAAGGATGTCTCAATTCTTGGAATAAATCTGGACGACGGAGCAGGACGATCCATGAGCAAGAATCAGTGGGGGGTGTCTTTGTGGCTGGGTTTTTTAGGGGGGGGGATTTGGAAGGCTGCCTCCTTCAGATAGAACAACTCAACCTTCTGACGTTGTCACCTTGTCGTTCCTTCTTGGGAGGTGATGAATTTGCTCTTGAATGGTAACACACACGCAGTATCTTGTTTTTTTTGTTTTGTTTTTTTTTCTCAATGGTACATTACAGTAGTGGAGCACAATTGGGGAAAATGGCATGGTTGTTGGTGCAGTAGAGCCCAAATCCCTGTCACACATGACTCATGTGAATGAGTATGACTCATTTCCTGTGACGACTTCTGGAAGCCATCACAGCCTTGAAAATTCAGACTTCACGCAGTTATTAGCGGAAGATTGACTTCTGCACTCAAGTGCAAAACACTGACACTTGGCCTCCCTCGCTGCACCCTCTCGTCCCAACAGGTTCCAAGCATTTTGTTTTTTCAGTTGCTTTGTTCAGTGTCCAAGCTTGTTGTTTTCTTTGGCCTGATCGGTGCGCTGTGTAAAATTTGTCAAGATTTACTGCCAAAAGTGTCCTATACTTCACATAAATATATTTATAAGCATACTATTACTGTAAAATAAAAGTAGGTTGGTTTTTCCACCCACAGAACAGGTCTTTTATATACACATAAGGGTCTTGCTCACGGGGTGGGGGTAGTCGCCATCTTGCACCACCATGTTTGGACGGCAGCCTGAGAGCCTGATTGGATTTGCAGTTGAAGGCTAAGAACAAATGTTTATTTACCGTCACTGAAATGCAGTGGAATATCTTGCGTATATTTGGCATGACTACTAAACTGACTGAGATGATATAACCTATATTTACCATTCACCACCCATGGTTACTGTTGCTATGCCAAGGAAGCTTTCACTTCGGCTTCAGTCACTCTGGCATGTCAACCTGAGGTTTATCAGCAATTTTGGTGAAATATATTCCCGATGGAAATCATATCCACTTCCTAGAGGAGTAGTTTGGAACTAGAGAGAAAGAATGTGCAAAATGTGTTTCAGCGTCGCCCGACTGAAGACGGCGAGCGAAACGTCTTAATCTGAAATCTGACCACAAAATGACACAATTTCACACACTGTGCCTTTAAATGCACAGCCAGTCTGCATGGCCAAAAGTCTTTACTTGTGCCAGATGCACTCTTTTGAAGCAATTCTTGTTGGATCTGCTCAGCACACGACTGAGGAAACTGGCAGAGCTCAGAATGGGGCACGTGATGGCTGACATACAGGCTGAATGATAAAGAAAAAAAAAAAATGCATTTGAAGTAAAAATGTGCTTTAGGACACATTTGCTGCTTGTGGTGCGGCTGATTCAGCCTGTTGTGTTTTACAACACGTCTGTCTTGCTGCGTCGATCTTTTAAAAATCAGTTTAAAAAAACATTGTAAAAAGAAAGCAGCTTTGAGAAAACCAACACCCACCTTGTGCACAAACCAACACCTATCTCACGTCTGTTGTTGCACACAACAGTGCGTAAAACGGTCTTCACTCCTCTAGATTAATGTTACTAATCAACACTTTTAATTCAACCATGTGTTTTTAACGAGGCCCAGCAGTGTTTACTTTATACATGTTTGCTTGCTATTTTAAGAGAAGGGAGACGGGCAAGGTACAAATCTTTAAATATACAATCCCGTCAGTTGACGGCAATGGGCATCATATTGCTGCAGGGTTAATGCAGCCCTGCACACCTTCTGCTTTCAACCTGATCGTGGTCCATGTGTTCATCTGTGGGTGCTGCTGTCTCCACTGAGGACACGTGCAGTCTGCCGACCTACAGTCAATGGCACTGGAGCACTATCACAGAGGGAAAACCTGCTGATTTGCCCTTATAAACTATGACTGTGGTCTCTGGCTTTGGCGCCCACCCCTTTAAAACATCGATGCTGATCAGAAAATGCCACCCTTCATTGATAAAGCGCTGGGTAACAAATTGCTACATAAGGTGACCTATGCCTTTAATTACCTCTTCATTTGCTTGACCCCACAGTTAGACAGCGATAAATCTTATTTAGGGCAGCAGCAGCAGCAGCAGCAGCAGCAGCAGCAGCAAATCCCCACACCCAGCTGAGGCAAACAAATAGAAAACCAACAAATACAAATCAATCAATAAATAAATATATATACATACATAAATGTTTTCATATTTTGTGCATCTAAAGCCAGTTCTCTCACATGGCCCTGCTGTCATCACTTCCAGCCCAGTTGGCTGCAGTGAATGAAGGTCCAATCTCACCAATAACACATGAGGCCCAACGGAGAAATGAAATCTGATACTGAGAGAAATGGATTTAATAGTCATTATGTTTTCATTAGTTTGTAATAACCTGAAATAAAGTATTGTATTTCATGGCTGTAGAGAGAGAGCGCCTTTCATGGCTTCAGTGGGACAAGGAGGTTTGTCTTTGAGGAAGTTTATGCCGAGACGTATCAGCCCACGTATCAAATGGGTTTTTCTGATTTTCCACAGGAAGCTATTTACCGCTAAAACTTTAATTTTGAAATTTTTGCTCTGAAAACTCATTCATCCTCCTTGCCAACCTCCAACACAGACAGTTTTCACTTTGTCCTCATTGTTAAAAGACTCACAATAAATGCCCTTGCTCCCATCCTGCTGTTAGGCTGCTATAGGCGGCAGTTTTCTCGGAACTGCACAGCATTTTACATTAATAGAACAAATAAATAGCATTGAAAGCCTCTTTTAGCAAGATGCTACTAAAATGTCTGAGCAGAAAGCAGCTTCCCTCTTGACTGGTTGCTAAAGTCACCTTGTGCACTAACAGGAAGCCTCAAGTCAACCAGTCGTAGCCACATATACAGTACGACTGGTCTGTCTGAATGTGCTAGACTGAGTTTCGTTTCTCTGTTAAACTTGGAACAACATTTTTTATTTTATTTTTTTAAATACATGCTTGAGGTGTTTTTTCTCTTTTTGAATCAGAGCAATAAGTTTTATGGAAACAGGTTTACAGAATCAACCTTGTGTTCAGTTCATGTGACCAGTGTCTTCCCCGATGGTGCATTAGATATTTATTATTCAGAACAGTAGTTCCCATTGGCAGTATTCATTAGCAAATTCTCAAAAGTTTGCCAGAAAATCAGCTTGATATTTTATAATTTTTTACAGTTAACGATGAGGGAGGTTCAAATTACACATATCAGCTCCTAAAACACTTTCTCTGCTGAAAGAAGCTTTAACTTAACATGCAAAAAAAATCATTCAGTGCTCTGCAAGCTACTGACTGCAAACCAGTCTATTCTAAGCCCCTGTAAAACACTTATTGGCATCTTTAGTCCACCAAGTGGATTTAGCTTACATTCTCAGCTAAAGTCACATTGTACATAATACCTCTACCTTGAAGTATTTATGCTAAAACATACAAACAATTTGCCATTGTTTTTGCTCCGTCGGCATGAGTCATTGTGGCTCAGCACTGCAAAGTAGTGGAAAGCATTGAGAAGGCGCAACCTCTTCAAAGATATAATGCCATCTCTTTGTGCTTTGTATCTTTGCTTATTCTTAAAGTATTTTCATTAATATCCATATTCAGAAGTGGAAAATACACAGCTATCCTTTATATGGGAAATGCTTTGCTCTTTGAGTGTTATTGGGTGCAGGCCATTTAGAA
The DNA here is from genome assembly GCF_046127955.1 of Nelusetta ayraudi. Taxonomy (NCBI): domain Eukaryota; kingdom Metazoa; phylum Chordata; class Actinopteri; order Tetraodontiformes; family Monacanthidae; genus Nelusetta; species Nelusetta ayraudi. The sequence goes on along the minus strand of NW_027466055.1, from coordinate 1,018,954 downwards.
TGGAAGCCCCATTTTTAGTAAGCAAGTTGTCATGTCTTTGATTTGAACCAGCCGTCACTGTTATAGATTTTCGTCAAGATGTACCCTTCGACCTTTCACACCTCTGCCTGTGACCTTTACGCTTTTGCTCACCGCTGCCGCCGTGTGTAATCTGACCTTATTAAACTCTGTTTTATACAATGTTTTAGCAAGAGAGAGTCAAGCTCTGGTCTGAGCACTATATCAGCGCCACGTCTGCAAAAAGCACCAGAAGAGCGATTTTTCTTTTGCTTTGGCGTGAAATGAGTGCCTTGTTAGAGTGAGACTCGATGCAGCAGAGCAACGGGGGCAATGAAGATGTGCAGCAAGGTGAAGCCGAGAGACGGAGGGACAGATTGGGACAAACAGTTAGCAAGACAGAGGCAGGCTCTTGACAAAATTCCAGTACAGAGTGGCTCATTACTCTACATCTGTGTCTCTGGCAGCAGGAGCCATCTTTGTGCCACAGCAGCTGCCCAGCGCGCTCCAGCCAAACCTCAATATGCTTTACTGCCCTGCAGTGTGCACACGTCGTGCATAATCTAGGTCTCACTCTGTTGCCGCTTGCTGTCAGACTCTCTGGCTTTTGCCCGTGCCGTACAATTAAAAACATGAACAAAACTAAAGCCGTGTAATTCCAAGCGAGTAAAAAAAAAAGAAGAAAAGTGCGAAAGTAAAAAAGTTGCCATTTGGAAATGAAGCTTTTGTCTGCAGGCGTTTGCCACTCGTTAACGATGCAGCCTGTCGTCTGCTTGACCAGGTTGATCTAAATGAAATGTCATTAAATTCTGGGCAATATCTAAAGAGGTTAATCCTAATTACTCTGGCGAGCCTCAACTTTAGCTCCTTTGCCAAAATGAAATTGAAGGATTCACCTCTCACATTCCAGGTTAATTGTGATGCAATTTGGCATTGGTATACTTGAAGAGTTCAGACTCAACTGGCAGCCAGATGTGTGGAAAAAAGTATGTAAATTTGCAGAAAGACAAATACTGAGGAATCTTTGTGTGACATCTTTGGAATTTACCCCTCAGTCACCAAACCAATTCTGCTGCACTCACATGTGAATTAATGCACGGTGGCCAGATGCTGGATTTTTAGTGGCTCACTAATGCAAAAATGAAAAAGCACTGAGAGCAAAAACTGCAGGCAAGAGAAATCAGATGGTCCAGAGAAAGGGACAAGAAGTGCAACATCCACAGATGGAGATCGTTTCAAGTGGAAACAAGCAAAAACAACACCAACGGACACAATTTGTCCATCTCAAAGACAAAAAAAGAGAAAACTTACTGCAGAAATAGAAACAGCTGTTTGTTGGCACTCAATTACAAATGCTTATCACTTGAACAACAATGCATTCAAGCAGAGGATTTCAAGGCCAACAGTTGGCGTTCACTCAGCGGAATTAGCGCCATGTTATTTAAAATAAGCTAAAC